>NW_005842409.1:703788-718692 GCF_000455745.1 Alligator sinensis | reverse complement strand
TAAAGCGACCAAAATGCTGGCTTGCATCCATAGATGCTTCTCAAGCAAATCCCGGGACGTCATTCTCCCCTTGTACTCAGCCTTGCTGAGGCCGCAGCTGGAGTACTGCATCCAGTTTTGGGCTCCACAATTCAAAAAGAATGTGGAGAAGCTTGAGAGAGTCCAGAGAAGAGCCACGTGCATGATCAGAGGTCAGGGAAGCAGACCCTACGATGACAGGCTGAGAGCCCTGGGGCTCTTTAGCCTGGAAAAGCGCAGGCTCAGGGGTGATCTGATGGCCACCTATAAGTTTATCAGGGGTGACCACCAGTATCTGGGGGAATGTTTGTTCACCAGAGCGCCCCAAGGGATGACGACTAGGTCGAACGGTCATAAACTACTACAAGACCGTTTCAGGCTGGACATAAGGAAGAATTTCTTTACTGTCCAAGCCCCCAATGTCTGGAACAGCCTGCCACTGGAGGTGGTTCAAGCGCCTACATTGAACACCTTCAAGAGCAAACTGGATGCTTATCTTGCTGGGATCCTATGACCCCAGCTGACTTCCTGCCCTTTGGGCAGGGGGCTGGACTCGATGATCTTCCGAGGTCCCTTCCAGCCCTAATATCTATGAAATCTATGAAATTCATGGGATCTGTGCTCAGAACTGTGCTTTCTGAGCTCCCCCTTATGATTAGTGTTTGGATAGGGTCAGTGGTGCTCAGGGCCAGATCTAGTCCAAAATGCCTTGTCATCCACTTGCCCCAGGTACTATGTCAGGAGGGATACTGGAATTGTCTGCATCCCCATGGACTCTGTGACCTGGCAGCAGCACCAGGCAGGAAATTCTGAAACAGTCTCTGGTTGCTGTAACTTTAAGAGAAACAGCCAGGGTGCTCAGAGCGTGTGCCGCACTAGCAGCAACTCAGTTCCCAGTGTGGGTAAGAGTGTTGCTTAGGTCACTCTAAAAATGGTGCCTGGCCTAAAGTTAGTTTTTTAAAATGTGAACTAACTTTAGACCAGCAAGAGGTTAACCCAATCTAGTGAGGATATAAGCCTCATAAATGCTTATATATATTCAAAGCACAGCCCTGGGGCTGGGAAGGCCCAGTCACATTCCACAGCTGGAGGGTTTTGTTTTCACCCCCAGGCCCTAAGTAGGTAAAAATAACTCTTTTTTTACCCCCTGACCAGCCTATCCCCGGACTGGGCAGCTCCTGCCATCCCTTACTGGACTTGCCAGCCCCACCTGCCAAACGTATTTGTCTCAAGCTACCCATGTCCTGGCAAGAGACCAATGCTTGCATGCATGGATCCTGACTCAGGTTGAGGTGGCTTCAGCATAACTGCATAAACCTGAGCCAGGTCCCACGAATGCTTGTTCACACCCTGAGGCTAATAGTGCAGTTGCCTGATATTGAGTGCATGAACTTTTCTACAGCATCATTAATGGCTTGGGCCCACTTATGGCTCTTTTCATCAGTGCCTGTGAGGTCATCAGATGGACTTCTGTTGACTTCAGTGGAATTGGATTAGACCCAAAGGTGGCTGCTGATCTGCAACAGTCAGTCACCTCTGTGATGGAAAGAGAGTTTTATTGCTGATGCCCTGGTTTTAACATCTCTGTTATAACATATATAGTTTCTCATGAGAATATCTCATTCGTACAACAGAAAATAAAACACCTGTTATCCAAGCTTGCAAGGAAAAACTCAAAACATTTCCATGTAGTGCTTCTAATGCTCAAAGGCTTAGGAATATGTAGCTCCAAAATGCTTTTTTAGAGGGAAAAAGGAGAACAGATTTATTCAAGGTTGAAGTGTTCACAAAGAGTCCCTGCCATAGTGCTCTGAATACAACCTCATAGTGCTCAGTACCTATAAAGTCTCCCCTTAGGCCAATTATGAAACTTGAATCTCTTTTCATAATCTGCCTGATCACCATGGTGCATCTGTACAGTATGCTTCCTCTTTAATCCCTTGGTTCTTTCCTCACGCTGTTTCTTTTTTTGTTGGAATCGACAGCTCTTAATAGTCAGCAGAGCACCTCTAAATTTTTTGTAGGCTGTGAGATAGGATTCCCATTTGCCTCCCTTCCCAGGCACTATATGATGGCAAGCTTCTCTGTGTCTGAGTAGGATCCAGCTTGGCTTCCTTCATTCTTCTTTATTACAGCTGTGAGCACCAACCAAGGAGAATACCTTCCAAATGACCTGAATTGCTTCATTTGCCCTGAGAAAGGGTGAAGAACCATACTTGGGCCCAGCCTCCAGTTCTCTGTGATTCATTTAGCCGGCTATTAGTTTTCAGTTTAAATTGACCAATAAATCTGGAGCTGCTTAATATTCCCAATATAGCTTTTTAAGTAAAATTTGAAAAAGTCTGGCTATGAGAGTGTTTGGCCTGGATGCTTCTGTTCTGATCCATCTGTTGGCCTCCTGCCTCACAAGATGCACAGTATTAATAGTCCTATAAAATATGTCCTGTTATTTTACCCATGCTACAAGATTCCAAACAGCTGTGAGTAACATCTTTTGACTTCAGAAGATACAAATTGGATATTTGGGATCTGAAACCAAAGATGCTGAAAGGTTACTAGGACTTCTCTGTAATCACTGGAATTCATAATATTCCATTAATTAAAAGAAGAGTAAGATAATATATTTTTTCCCTAAAAAAAAGCAGAACAACCCCCCCTATCTTATTATATATAATATATAAATCTTAGACAAAAAAGAACATCTGAAAATAATATCATATAACATGGTTCATGATGATTATCGGCATGAGACCATTAGGAATAAATCATTGTAGAAGTCTGTAGAAAAACATTTCCATCAATTTTATGCTTTTTTGTAATATGCAATTGCCCAATTATGTAGTAGTTACATAATTAGCATATTCTACTACATATGTGTTTGAGTATCCAGAATTTAGCATATCAGTTAAACTACTTGTGGAATAAGGTGCCACTTCATGTGGACAAAAGTATTAGTATCTGGTTGCCATCTTGCTTCACTAGTAATCAACAACAGGAAATTAGCATTTGTTGCATGATCTGCTACAGAGGAACTGGATTTTCTGGCTGGGGCTGAGATAGAAAAGCTAATTTTTTGGGTGTTCTTTGAAAAATCCAAACCTGTCTACTAATTCAGCTTCTCAGGATTTTTTAAGGCTTTAATTCAGCGATAAGTACAGATGTTTCACGAAGTGAAGAAAGCATATGTGTTGTTACTTCACTGAACTAAAAAATAGCACTTACCATTGGCTCTATTTTGAATACAAAAGCCCTGAGTCTCCCCTCACCCCCATCTAAATCAGAAGTATGCTGACGCTGATGGAGTTATTATGGAGTAAAATGAGTGTGAAATTAAAATAGCACACTTCACTTCTGGAGGTTCTCATCTACCATAATTTTTAATATTCTCTGTCCTAATTACATTATATTATTTGTCCCTTTGCATAACACTGTGACATCCCACACAGATAATGGTGTTCTTACCTCCATTTTATTATGCCAAATAAAATATTTTACTCTCTCGCATTCTTGCATCCAAATTAATAAAGTAAGCAAACAACTTATTAGAATGATAGAATCATAGAAAATTAGAGTAGGAAGGGACCTCAGGAGGTCTTTTAGTTTGGACCACCCCAACTATCTCATCCTAGTCAAGGCTTTGTTTACCCTTGTCTTTGGTAACCTCATTGGATTAAAATATTTTTGTGAGTTTTCACTTCTAATTTACGAAGCAGGTGAGTCAAAAATCAGATTTTGTTCTGCTTTTTAGCATGTACTAGCAGTAAAAGGTAGAATTTTATTGTTCAGGGTCGTGTTTTTAACATGACTATATATGTCTAGTAGCATGCATTTAGGGCCTAATCCTGTCCCTCTCTGGTTTCCACACAAGGGGCTCTTCTTCCAGGACTCTGAAAGATCAGAGTCTTTTCACAGCACATTCTACATGTTTATGTGGCATTTGACAGCAGAATTGGATCATTACTGATGCTTTATAGCAGAATTGTATAGAAGTGAAATATCACTGAAGGTGTGGATAGGCATTCATTTCTAACACTGAATATTTCTGGGAAAATAGCAGTACTAGAAATCTTCCCGAGAGAGACAGCAGTACATGCATTCAATCTGCTGCTGCCCCCTCTCCCTACTTCCTGTGCCTTCTACAGACCACAATGATGCCAGTTTGGGGAAAGCACAGGGAGCAGCTGCTGCCTGTCCCTACCTGGTCCCTAGTGGGAATGGAGTAGTAGAGAAAGACTGCCTGTGCCTTCCCCAGGCTGTGATCACCTGGTCTGGGAACATATAAGAAGCATTGCCCTGCTGTCTGACTCCTCATAGTGAGGAGGAGTCAGTTTGCCACTGCTCCCAATGCCTTCCCCAGACCAGGGCAATCCTAATCTGGGGAAGGCTTTGAAAGCCTTTTCCCGCCCCTTCATTCACCCTAGGGACCTGGGGTGACCCTTGTCTGGGAAAAGCACAGGGAGCCTTTCCCAGTTCTCATGAGGAGTCAAGCATTAGCGAAGGACAAGAATAATGGGCATAAGCTGACTGAAGATAGCTTCAGGCTAGACATAAGGAAAAACTTCTTTACAAGCTGAGTGCTGAGGGTTTGAAACACCAGAGGAGGTACTGTCATCCACCCTGGCAAATCTTCAAAAAAATCTCGATGCCCATCGATCCCAGCAGTCTTCCTGCCCATGTGCAGGGGGCTGGACCCGATGATCTGTAAGGTCCCTTCCAGCCCCTAATGACTACGAACTATGAAACTATGAAGCACACAGGCATTTGCTCCTGCATGAGTTTCTCATGCAGGGGACATCTTCCTGGTTGAAAAGGGAATATCTTTCTCTCAGATCTGGCATGTTTTCTGTGGGAGAAACTGCATAAGTGCCTATGTGCTCCAACTTCCTTGTGGGAGAGCAACATTTCCCCCATTACAAATGTAACGCCTGTCCATACCCTTTGTTTAATGAATATCATTTCTCTGATTCCTTTTGAAGCTAAGCAGAAAAGTGTGAAAATGATGTTTAGAATAAAATGTTAACCTTGGATGTGAACAAGTGTTTGTGGGAACTAAGAAGAAAACCCAACAGTAAGCTGGGCATTTCGTAGTTTCCTGGAACAGTGCAGAGGCTGAATTGCAGCTTGGAAAACTATAATTCAGTGGGGCCTTCTCATTTCTCTGTGGGGAAAGTAAGCTGTGCTGACCCTTAGCTTTTCCTTTTCTAAGTTAATTTCCCATTCTGCACTGGCTCAACTAACATATTGGAGAAAAACAAAGCCAGGACTCTACCCACTTCCAGTTAGCTTGACTAGCATTGGAAGTAGTAGCTTGGAGGCAGCTGCCCATCCTCTCTCTGCTGTGATCCATGATGCAGGTAGCTTGCATAGGCGTGAAGGGGTACATCCACTGATTCTATTCCATGGACACACAGACTGATTCACAGCTGAGGCCAGCCTCCCAAAAATTCCTCTGTAAGTTATGCTGCATACTGAGATACATGTCAACTTTTCAAGTGGTACAAACTGCACCAAAAAGATGGTTTAACATTTGTCCATTATCCTGGATTGCTATTTCCACATATAGCATACCTTCCCCATCATTATACTGATAATAACAAAGGTTGGATGGGCATATGGATGAAATAACAGTGAGATAGGCAAGAAAACTGTACTGAATGTTTTATTGGCTCCTGACATTCACTTGTACTTCATCTGCATAGAATTTGCTTATACATATGACCATGACATTTCACCTTCTTTTGACTATCTTGAGAGTAGAAAATGTTCTACTTTCTAGGCTTTCATCTTCTGTGAGTCATTTCTTGTACCCTTTCTTTCCTTTTCCTCAGAAAAAAATTGTTATTAAAATATAAGGCAAATTCTTGTAACACGTGTGTTATCAGTTAATTTGTTCCGGCCCAATAAAAAAGTACCATCTCTTTATCAACATCCTTGAGTTTAGAATATGGATGGTAAGTAGAGAAGAGTCATTGCACTGATAATACTTCCAAACAAGTGTATATAACAACGGATGGTACAACATATCAAGCCAAGTTGGTGATCTTCCTTTCCTTGATTTGATATACCTTCAACAACTTTAAAGGCTCTTGAGAACAGGACCCCTGTAGCGTCTTTGAAGCGCATATTTTTCTTTCAGTAAAAAGTGCAGCCTTGGCTTCTAATGGCAGCTCAGCAAATATCTCATCAATATTTAAAGTGTCAAGTGTATCTCCGTTAGAGGTACCAATTGCAGATCAAAGATACCTGTATTGAGGTGTTGCATTGCCTTCAAAAATCTTCACAGTTGAGCTTTACCCTTTGTTTGGTTAGAACTTATTTTTTAACATTAGCTGCTTGCATGAGCCTTTAACACATTGTTTGACAACTATATGGAATCAAATGTTTTCTTAGCCTGTGGAAGAAGCAAAAGAGTTTTAAAGATTCCTTCATGGTTGTTGAAGAAAGGAGGACACTCAGAAAAGGGTTTTGCTGGTTTTACCTTTCTTCTTAAGGATAAGACCAATTACGTTTTTGGTGGGAATGGCATGCTTTTTATAGAAGTGAGAATTCAGGACAGAAGAAAATTTAGTGGCATATAAAAATAAACTCTTGTTAGCTAGTTCCCTGGCCCTCTGTCTTTCAATGCTGGTTTAGAATAATTCTTTTGCTCATTTATATGTCTTGTTTCCTTCCTTCTGCTCATTATGGAACGTTTATGAACATGACTATGAAATGTAATCCCTTTACTACTCTTCCAGCTCTTGCAGTGTTATTTCAGTTAACATCTGTTTCAGTAATTACAGCAGTGAGGATCTTGAAGTATTCCTATTTGTGGTTTACCAACTCCCATGTCTTAATTTTGGGTGAAACTCACCCCTGCAAAGAGCTGAGTATTAAAGTGTGAAGTCAAACCTCTATGGATAGATTTAGTGCTGATCCTGTGAAGAGGGGTAAATTATCTTTAGATGTATAAAAGTTCCATGATTTTATGAGAGAAAACAGGGAAAGAATATTCATGTCTGTTGTAAAGCATAGAATATTTTTGTTGTCCACAAACTGCCACCAAACCCACTTCAAAGTGGTATAAGAAGGAAGATTTAGTAATTTCCTTTGTCCTCTAAAACTCCTCAAGGGCAGGGAGTGAATTTCATTGAACACTAGTGAATCCCAGTTTAAAAAAAAAAAATCTTCCTGTAAACTAGCTGGTGTTTCAATGTTCCAGGACTGTGCCTCTGAATGACAATCAGTAGTTCAGTGGGCTCAGTGAACATTTTGAAATGGCCTTCAATGAAGATTGTTTTCAGAGGTAATAATTTTGCATCATGGTGAGATAAAAGTTTAATACATTGGGCATGTGCCCATCTAAAAGTTTAAATATATGTGATGCTGCCTGCTCACTGTCATCCCTCAATAACACATTGGGTTGCAATACTTTTGGGCATGTGTTGTGTATTTTGGTAAATGGTTGATTTCAGACGACCGGAGGTATTTGTAGGTAAATAGTTCCACTTTATGAAAGAATCCTCTCTACCTTAAGACAATATGATCTTTTACAACTCTTGCTTCCTCAAATGTGGATTGAGAGTCCTCGTTGCTTCTGATTCATGTGCCTCTGTCTATTAGTGACACCGTTTAAATTGGTATCGGTGTGAGTTCAGGGTGACTGGATGAAAAGTTCCAAGTCATCAGGTTCTCTATAAAAACATATTATCTGGGAATTGTGCCCAAATAAGGCCAAGTAAGAATGGTAAGAGTTTGTCCTTGGCTCACACTATCAGTGGTTATGTTGTCAGGTTTGACCTAGAAACCACTACACAAAGCCCAAGCAAAAGTCTCTGTTATGTAACTAATGCCCATCTGCAATGATAACGAGGAGACAGTCTTAGATAAAGGAGGCTTGAAAACAAAAGCAGAATCAGAGGACTAGGGCAAAGAGCTAATTTAAATATTAAAAATCACACCCCTAGGTGGGGAGAAAGTATGCTAATGAAACATACATGTATGGAAATGAGATACATAGCTAAAACACAGGTATAGAGACATGCGCAGTAAAGAACTCCTTGCGTCACTCCCTTATAACCAATTAGCAAACAAAAATGCTTATGAAGGTCCAATACTCCTGTATAAAAGATGCTTAGAATTAAGAATCTGTGTGCTTGTTACGTGAAATTATTCCGCTTGCACCTTGTATTGCTAGCAATAAATCTTCTTTATACTTTCACCCCTGGTATCTTTATTGGCTTTTGCATACCGGGCACGATCCCAGACTTGAGCTGGGGCTCAACAACGTGGCAACACAATGAAAATTAAGACTAGATGGCTAACTCTCAAAGTGATACTGGCTAAAATTCCTTTCCTTCATAGATCAAGGGTGGGCAATCTGGCCAGAAGCTGCACTCCAATTCCCAGCAGCCCCTGGCCCATAGATTGGGCCAATCTTCATGGAGATCCCAGCCACACCTGTGCAGGAAAGCTCAGGCTGGGGTTGCCATAGAGACCAGCCTCAGTGCAAGGGCAGCATGTATGGCAGAGCTGTAATCTGTAGCCTAAATGCTCTGGGCCGGGGTGCGCAAGCAGGGGACCACGACTCTGCCCCAAATCCTTGCAGTGGTGACAGCCTGGTATGGAGCTAGGGCATAGCCATGATCCCCTGCCTGCGTGCCCCTGCCTGGAGCATGCAGGCTACAGATTACACCTCTGCTCTGGCTCTGGAGTAAGCTGCTCCCACCCCAAGTTCCCAGAGGCTCCAGAGCAGCCCCCTGCGCTGCTCTGCTGTGTGTGCTGCCCTTGCCACTGAGGCTGGTTTCTGTGGCAACCCCAGCCTGAGCTTCCCTGTGCAGGTGTGGCTGGGGCCATTATGGAGACCAGCCCAAGCCATGTGAGCAGGGGCGGTTGGGAAATGGAGTCCATGGCTGACCGGATCCGGCCCACAGGCTGCACTTTGCCCATCCCTGCTATAGATGTTCATTGGCTTGTTGTAATAAGTGTAACAAGGTGTGGATAAAGCTGGCAGTGGCAAAGTGTGACCTGGTACACAAAGTAAGAAATGTTCACCCCTGAGCATTAGACCACATGAGGACCATGCACCACTTAAGTTCTATGGAGAATTTTTCTCTACCATCACTGTGAACATCATCAGCATAGGCGGTGGAAGGCCAGGGCTAATGGGGCTTAGCCTTCCCAAATGTGAGGCAGTGGGTAGGGCCACAACGCAGCCCGGCCATGGGCTCTGGGCAGCTGCAGCAGGGGTGAGGAAGATTGTGCATGCAGCAGTGAGGGAGGGAGGGAGTCTGGCGCTGGGGCTGTGGCTGGGGCAGGGGCAGATGCTGCACAGCTGGGGCAGGGCATGGGATGGAACTGCAACAGTGCTGTTGCTGCCTGCTCCAAGTGCAGCCCCAGACCAGCCCTCCCCTGCTGGGAAGAGCCCAGTGCAGCCCCCCAGGCTGCAGTGGCAGCCCACCATCACCCTGTGCACAGATCTGGGGCACATGCCCCCCATGCCCTCCTGGGGTGCATGCAGCAGTGGCAGGCCCCCCCCCCCCCCCCCACCCGGGGCCCCCCGAGACAAACCACTCTGTCCCGTGCCCGCCCTGTGCAGGGCCTGTCCCAGCCTCACTCCCTCCCTCACTGCTGGGGGGCGCAGATCAAGGATTCAGTGGTGAGGGAGGAAGGGGGCACAGGCAGGAGCAGGGGCTGGGGTGAGTGAGGCCCTAGCTTGGCTGGGTGGTGGGACAAGCAGAGGCCTGGGGGACACGTGACCCCCTCAATCTGTGCGCGACGCGAAGGTGGATGCTGCTGTGTGCTGTGCTTTGCTACCTGCTGCAGTTGCTCCAGGAGCAGCTGACACCATGTGTCTACCACTGCTTGGCTGTGCCGTGCCCCCTGCCTGCCTTGCGGTGGGATGCACATGGCATTGCATGACTCTTGGGAAAGCAGGGACTCAAAGCCTAGCACGCAGTGGCCGCTGCATCTGCCCTGGGCACAGATCGGGGGAGGCCTGGGGGGCACATGCCCACCGGGCATCCTGGCCTGGCTGGGGTCCCACTCACCCCAGCCCCTGCTCCTGCCTGTGCCCTGCTCCCTCCCTCACTGGTGGGGCCTCAATCTCCTTTCTTCTTCCCCTACCCCTTTCCCTGCAGACTTACCTGCTGGGTTGGGGGTGGGGGGGGGTGGGGAGAGAAGGGGGCATGCATACGTTCAGCCCTGCCCAAATAATTTTTTCTTCCTCCACCTATTATCATCAGTCTGACCCTGATATGCCATGTGCTTGCTGTGTTTATCTATAATTTCACTTCAGAGATAGCACAAACTATCCCATGAATTCAAAACCAGAAAATCCTTCCAGCTACTAACAGGACAATTTCTATATTGCTCAATTTCTTCCATTTTTGTCTGGGACAAATAATCTTGACCCCTGTGGAGTGGGAAGAAATTGTGTATAGGTGCCTATACTAGACCTTCACAATCTCTCCTTAACTGCTCACCTGTTTTCCTCTACATCTAACTTTTTTTCTTCAGGGGTATTTAATAGAGCGAGTGTGTGTGTGTGTGTGTGTGTGTGTGTGAGAGAGAGAGAGAGAGAGAGAGAGAGTGAGAGAGAATGGGAGAGAGAATGGGAGTTCATCAAAAGACTAGGCCTGGATTTTGAGTTGATCAATGTAACACTAATGATGTAAATTGGAGCCAGGTCAATATGCATCACCTGAGGATTTGGCCTCACTTGAGTGGGCATATTCTTTTTATTATTTGTTTAAAGTCTGAGGAAAAAAATCAAGACCATTTTTATAGCCTCTGTAGCAGCTCCCATTGCATGTGTAAATTGAATAATACCAATGTTATTTACTGAATTGCCCCCATATTAAGTTGTTCACAACTTACTTGAAAGCACATTATAAAAGTACATACATTATAAACGTGCCCATTTTTAAAAACTGAGGAAAACACAGAGTGAGGGAAGCATGAAAAATGGAAGTAATGGCATGACACTGTTTATGGACTCCTCTCTCCTTATATAGTCTCTTATTTTGTAGGCACAATATTACCTTATTATTCCAGAGATTCATAGATCAATAAGCCAGATCATTTAGTTCAGCAGCCTGGCTCTAGTCCAGCAACAACCTGGTCAGCCACCTGGCTCTAGTCCAAAACATGCTGTGTGGCTTCAGCAGTGCATCCGTGGCAGGGGGAGTTTTTTCATACCCATGCTGGGGCCAGGCAGTTGGAAGCTGCACCCATGGTGCTGCTGCTTCCCCCAGCCCCTTATTCCCCAGCTGCATCATGGGTGCAGCTTCCAGCCAGTGGGGAGTTGTGCCTGAATAGGGTATCTGCAAATTACGTCTGGGCTGCTGTTTCTTCCCACTCCTCCTCCCCCATCCCCCCAACCCCAGCTTCAGTGTGGGCACAGCTGGAAGCTGCCCAGCCCCAGTGAAGCTCTTCTCTGGCTGGAAGCTGTGCTTGTGCTATATCTGGAGAGCAGGGGGTTGGGGGTAGTGCTACTGCTGACATACCACTGAAATCATCTGGGCCGTGTTGGATTGGTGCTTGGAGGGTGCCGATAAGTGGCAACAGCATGGGTGGAGGCAACACCCTCCACCTCTGTGGGCCTGGATCCAGCCCATGGGCCCTATGTTGCCAACCCCTGATCTAGTCCGATCTCCTGCATAACACAAGACCTAGGCTGTTGTGAATTAACGAAACTAAAATTTATCTTTTAGAAAAACATAATTAAAATATTTCCAGTGATGAAGAATCCACTAGAATCCTTGGTATGTTATTCTAAGCTGTGTGTAGATGAAACGGGGGACCTAAATAGAAGCGGATGGTTTTAAAAAACACCTCTTCAATTTAGGGCTGATTAAACCCCTGTGTTGTGCACATGCCCTGCTGACTTACCTGCCTTTCTGGAGGGAAGGGGAGGGTGAGCTGCTGGTGGGTGGAGTGGTCCCTGGGCTGTGGGGAGAGTGGGGGCTGGTGCTTCCCTCCATGGCAGCGACACCCCCCCACCAGGCGGCACCCACCCACAGGCACCCAGATCAGGTGGTCCCAGGGGGCATCTCAGCCACAGAGGGAAGCACTGGGCACCCATTCAGCTTAGGCAGGCAGCTTGGGCCGGGCGGGGGGAGAGGGGGAAGATCAGACTCACTGCTCTTCTTGGGTGCAGCCTGCCTTCCTGGGCTGCTGTAGGGTTTCCTGCAGAGCCCCTGAGCTGCACAGAGTTCAGTGCTTCACTCCACAGCTGTAGGGGCAGCAAACTAAAAGTCCTCAAAGGAGTTTTAGTTTGCTGCACCCCAAGTTATTTAATGCGCATTACGCTGCTGAATTTCCTACAGCGTCTGGAATTAATGTGCAATACGCTGCTGAGGCATGCAAATACCAACATCATTAAAGCGGTGCAAAAGCATTTAGCCCGCTTTAAAGTGTCGTGCACACACAGCTCTCGTTTTGTATACACAAGGCCCTAGTTGTTAAGTATCTACAAGGTTAAACCCCCCCTCCCCCCCATACCTTATGTTAAGAAAGAATTTACCTAATTTCAGCTTCCAGCCATTGGATATTGTGGTATTTGGTGTGCTAGAAAAGGTCTTCATTAAATTTCTGTTCCCCACGCAAGTGCTTATAGACTGTGACCAAGTTACCTGTTAATCTACTCTTTGATAAACTTGAATTGACTGACCTCCCTGCATCTTTCTAAGGCCTGTCATCCAATTCGTTTATTGTTCTCTTGGTACTTCTC
The DNA here is from genome assembly GCF_000455745.1 of Alligator sinensis. Classification (NCBI taxonomy): domain Eukaryota; kingdom Metazoa; phylum Chordata; order Crocodylia; family Alligatoridae; genus Alligator; species Alligator sinensis. The sequence continues at coordinate 705,962 of NW_005842409.1, read as the reverse complement.
TGAACTCTCTCTAGTTTTTCAACCTTTCTCTCAAATTGTGGATATCAGAATTAGACCCAATAGACCAGTAGCAATTGTCTGAGTGCCAAACACAGATATGATATGATATACATACTCCCATTTGGAATTAATACTCTCATTTATGCATCCAAGGATTGAACTGGAGTAGGTTTTTTGGTAGAATGTCACAAAGACACTGAGATCAAGTTCAACTGACCATAGCACTCAAATCCTTTTTGAAGTTGCTCGTTCCCGCGGTAGCAGCTCCCCATCCAGTAGCCTACATTATTTGTTCCTATATGCAGGGCTTCACCTTTGACTATGCTGAAATGTATACCGTTTGCTTGAGCCAACTTAGCAAGTAAGCCAGATCTGTCTGTACCTGCCACCTTTCCTCTTCACAGCTTACTTCTCCCAAATCTTTGTGTCATCTGCTAGCTTTGTCAATAAGTATTTTATGTTTTCTGTAAGGTCATGAATAAAAATGTTAAATATTATAGGGCTAAGAATCTAGGCTAGCTGCTCATTGGTGAACCCTCCATTCATAGTAATGTTTTGAGACCTGTCTGTTAGCCTGTTTTGAATCCTTTAATGTAGGCTGTGTTGAATCCCCTAACATTATGATTTTTTTTCCCTCATAATATTATGTGGTGCTAGGTCAAAATGCCTGTCAGAAATCTAAGTGTGTTACATCAGTACTGTTACCTTCATCAACTAAACTTCTGATTTCATCAAAAATAATGTCAAGTTAGTTTGACAAGATCCCTTTTTCACAAACTTATGTTAATTGGTATTAATTGTTAGCTCTCTTTAATTCTTTATTAATTGAGTCCCATATGGGCTATTCCATTATGCCAGCTACGATGAATCTTAGGCTGACATTCCTATAATTACCTAGATCATGCTGTTTGCCCTTTTTAGATATTGGAAGAAGATCAGTTTTTCTTTCAGTTCTGTGGAACTGTTGTATTAAATCCTCCTGAGTTGCTTTTGGTGTAGAAGCTGTCTCATCCTCAGCATCATCTGGTGTGATGCCTTTTTTTCCTTAGCATAGAATAAAAGTATTTAATGAACACTTCTTCATTTTATTGACTATTTTACCATTTCCATCTGGTAATGTACCCATACTATTATTAGAATTCCTTTTGTTTTTCACATATATTATTGTTCCAAATTCTGCTGGTCATTGATTTCTCTCTGGGTTCTTTGCTTCTTTTATCAATTTTCTATAATTCACAGCATCTTACTTATATCAATAGCTATAAACTTTCCCTTTGTTCCATTTGTTATATATTAAATTTATATTTCTGCTTTAATTTTCCTTCTAAGTCTGGTTGGGTTTTTTTGATCCTTGTAACCTTCTTCCTTGATTGTGGATTTTTAAGAATTTAGAGAAATACTCTTAAGCTATTACCAATAATCATAGAATCTAATAGATGCTTATGTTAAAAAAGTGGTTTCAACCACAGTATGCACCACAGTCTATCAAATTTTCCAATCAGATTGATAATAGTTTTCATTTGTAGCCCTCAACACCAGTTGCTATTATATTCTTAGTAAAATAAGGAAATAGTATTTTTGGTATGAAGATTCTATGCATCATTTTCATAAAAGTCTTCATAGCATGTCCAGGCCTAGAGGTGGAGGGGCAGCAGTATCCCAACCCCTCTAGTGGCCACCTGGATCCTCCTTTCCATTGCCCACTCTGACCTCTCAGGTCATCTTGTCTGCCGTGTCTTAATGTTATAGGTTGACTGGGAGGCTGTTCCTACAGATCAGGGGGTTATGCTTCAGGTCTTAGATCCTTGTCTGGATTTCAGTCCCCTGACCTTGGTCCACATTGCTCTGGTTGGTCCCCTCCACTTGAGGTTCACTGTCCCAGGACCCTAGGCTCCCAGACCCCTTAGCCTCTGTCTTGCCCTCATGGGCTCTGGACTTGTGCCTTCAGTCTCTTTTACTGCATGCTACAGTCCTCAGTTGACAGCAATCCTCCTAGGCTCTTCCTGTAGCCTTCCAAACTTCTCAGGGCTCACAGCTGGGCCTTGGCCCTCTCAGCCTTATCCTACTTATGCCACCTATTCCCTTTGGAAGGGTTATGGACCCCTGGTGTCCCAGGCACCCTTATCGGTGGTCTCCTCCTCCTCCACTACAGCTACAGTTTTGTCCTGTGGAGG
>NW_005842409.1:689928-703757 GCF_000455745.1 Alligator sinensis | reverse complement strand
GGGAAAGAGAGAGACCCAGCTATAACCCACTCCTGTCACTCACTTCAGCAGAAGCAGAGAGCACCATCAGGAAGCAGGGTCCTGGGCATCACTTCCAGAGTTGCTTCTTCCTCTGGATTGGTGCTCAGTGGACCTGGGAAGCTACTTCTGGCTCTGGAGAGAGGACATCTGAGGGAGTCTGGAGAGTTGAAGAGGAAGGGAAGTTGACTGCACTCTCCACTCAGAAGATGCATCTGATTGGCTGCAGTGGAGAGCAGCTGACTGGATGTGCTGGTGATCAGAGGATCACCTTGTGAAGGTCAGAACAAACCCATTCCCAGCATGAGAGTGGGCTCAGATCCAGAGAGAGGCTCTGGCTGCTGTGAGACTGTTTGCTTTGAGCTGTATAATTTATTTTGGGTTTTTCCCAGGGACGTGGGACTAGTGCATATTGGGACACTGGTAGCTGAACCAGGCAAAACAGAGCCCAAAGTCAGGGAAGGCTCATCTCAGCATTACAGCCCTGGCGGGGCTTAGATGGCCAGTGCATGATTTGCACGAGTAAAAGGAACTGAGAAAAATCCTGTAGGGCTGTGAGAAATTTCACTTGCAGTTCTGTTTTGATGCTGCTTCAACTTGTTTTGAGCTTGAAACAGTGAAATTGAAACGAAACAGAGAACTTTGAAACAGCCTCAAAACAAAATGAGGCAAGTCAAAACGTTTAGAAATTTTTTAAGCGTTTCGAGTTTTGAAGCTCAAGCTGGGCTTGCCTGCAGGCAAACAGAAACTAAAGTAAGGGCAGGGAGGGGGAAGAAGGGAGAAAAGTGGGGTGGGGGAGGAGTGCTCTCATTATTGACTGTGTAGCTGGCCAGTGCCTGTCATCCTTCCCTGAGGTCCCTTCCAATCCCAGTGCTCTGGGGAAGGGATGGAAAAATGGCATAAAAGGCAGCATTGTTTGAACTGGCTTGGTGTCAGTTACTGAGCTGTGTGTTCCAGCAGCTCAGCATCAGACTACTACGGCTAGCAGCACTCATCTTCTAAAGGATTCCCTACTTGCTAGCAAGAGGGATTTCAGATTCAGAATACCTTTTCCTTCAAAGCTCTTTTATTTTATTATATTCATTGATTTATTCTTTTGAATTCTATAATTATATTGGATAGGATTACTGTAGAATTTAAATGATATAGGAAGTGAAATACATTTATATTTTATTTCTATACATTTAAAACTTTGCAGCATACATTATAGAATTTATATAGGGACAAAGCCATATTTCTATTTGCTTTTATACATTTCTTATTTGCACCACACACCTACCTACACTCTTGCATCTACACTTTTGAATTTATACAGGGACTAAGACATATACTTGCCATTTAACATTTCTTATTTGCATCACACACACACCTACTAGTACCACCAAGGATCTTGCACCCACACTTTTGAATGTATACAGGGACTAAGCCATATACTTGCCATTTAACATTTCTTATTTGCACCATACACCTATATTTTTTAATTTATATAGGAATGCAAATAGGTTTATATATTTGAAAAAAGGAAAACATGAAACACATCATGAAGTGTGGTGGAAAGGCAGGTGGCCACACTGACCAGCCTTCAGGGAGAGGTGGAAGAGTGGGTAGAGGGAGAGCTGTAAGTTCTGCCCCCCCCCCCCCAAACTGAGACGTAGCTTCTTTCCTCCAGCTAAAAGGGATGAGGCTGCTACAAGCAGCAAGGAGAGGGGAGCAGTGCCAGTGCCACTCCCTGTGCCTATGACTGCATCCCCTCCATGCGCACCAGCCATAACCCCCACCCCCATGATGGCAACAACAAGCATAAACACCGGCACAGCAGCCTATTCCACCCCTATTCTACTTCCCATGCTGAGCATTCCAGTGCCAGAGGAAGAGCTGGCACTGAATCTGGATCTCAGTGCCCTAGCAAGGGAAATTCTGGTGAAGGAGGGGGAATCAGCTGAGTTTGTGCTCGATACCCCTCAAGTTTCACCTAGAGCCAGGTCTCCTTCCCCAGAAGGCACTTCAGTGGAGGCAAGTGGCTCAGCTGAGTAGGCTCTTCCTCTTGCTGTGCCTCCTGCCTGCTGAGGAGAAGGAAAGTGCAGAAGCATCCATACATGCACCCGCACCCCATAAGCGAGTGGATAGTGTTGTCTAGGATCATTTTGAGATGGAAGATGATCCCATGTATGCTATTTGCCTGCACTGCTGAGCCAAAACCAGCCACAGCAAGGGAACAAAACATATGAGCACCACAGGGATGCTGATACATCTCCGCAGGCACCACCCCCTTGTCCTTGATCCTCCTCAGCCTGGCACCAGTGGGAGCATGCCCAAAGGGAAGTGCCCCTCTCACTCCAAAGCCCCTGTACCCCCAAAGCAGAGGCAGGCCACCCTGGAACAGTGGGGGAAAGTTGGACAGAAAGCAGGGCATGTTCCAAAGGTGAGTGAGCATTGGGGAGATGCTTGCTGTTGATGGCCAGCCATTCTCCCTAGTTGAGTGGCAAGGGTTCAGGTGGCTCATGGCACTCATGGCCCCATCATACCAAGTGCCTGCACATACCACCTTCAGTAGGATGGTGGTGCTGTCCCTGTATGAGGCATGCAGGGAGTACTTGAGGGAGGAGCTGTGCAAGCTGTGCAGGTCTGCAGGTGGGCTTACACTTCACTTCAGACATCTGGAGCAGCCAGGGTGGAGACCATGCCTACCTCTCCCTCACAGGGCACTGGTGTGACCAGTGAAGCTGTTGGTGGGCTCTCCTTCAAGCTGAGGTGATCGATGAGTCCCACATGGCAACAGAGATAATGGGGGCCATGAATCGCTTGGTGCAGGGGTGGCTCGTTGGGCAGGGTGAGCTCAAACGTGTTTTCATGGTCACCGGCAATGGGGCCAATATGGTCAAGGTGGTCCATGATGCCAACTTTGTTGGCATCTGTTGTGTGGGAAAGTTGCCCCTTGTTGTCAGGGATGCCTTGGAGGGGGCAGGGCTGCCAGTGGCGGTACCAGCAGCACCAGCAAACTAATTTCAAAATGCAGGAAGGTGGCAGGCTACTTCCACCAGAGGGGGGGCAAGATGCTGCAGGATAAACAAACAAAGCTAAACATTCCATAGCACAAAATCATGCAGGATGGGGAGACTCGGTGGTACCCCACATACCTGATGCTCAAGAGGTTGGTGGAGAAACAGAAGGCCATCCATGAGATGGCCTTGCTTGGGGAGATCGGAATCAGCGGCCCTCTGAACAGAGCTGAGTGGGATACCAGCTCCCAGATCTTGGTGGTCCTCAAGCCCTTGCTCAAGGCCACGGAGAACCTCAGCACTGCTGATGCCTTCTTTAGCCAGGTGATCCCTCTAGTGAGGGAACTTCAGAGCCAAATGGAGAGCTTCCAGGGGATCAATGTTCCTGGCTGTGGCAAGCCACTGTCACCAGATGTGCAGGCACTGGTGAGGCTGCTGAAGGAGGGCATTAGGAAATGGCTTGATCCCTTGCGGTCCAGTACAGTCCATGTGCTGGCTGCCATGTGTGGCCCAAGGGTGAAGGTCACCACAGGAAATGGCTGCATCCCTTGCGGTCCAGTACAGTCCATGTGCTGGCTGCCATGTGTGGCCCAAGGGTGAAGGTCACCACATGCAGCAGCCAAATGCTGAATCAGTGAACAGAGGTACTGGTAAAGATAGTCAAGGAGGCAGAAAGGTGGAGGTGGGGGGACATGGAACAGGGGGTCCACTGCGCCATGCTAGCACACCATCCACCAGCCAATCTTGTACTCCACCACAGGTGCTGCCAATGTGGGCCAAAGGCATTGCTTCCATGGTGGGGTCCAGAGGCACCAGACCCCACCATCAGACAGGTAGTGCTCACACCTTGGTGGCTGCCTGTCTTACCAAGGATGTAGAGCCACTGCTGTGTGACCCCTTGGCCTACTGGGCAAGCCGCAGCCAGATGTGGCCGGATGTGGCCACACTTGCCCATGAGCATCTGTCCTGTCCACCGACCAGTGTTCTGAGTGAGAGGGTGCCCAGCATTGCTGGGGATGTTGTGTCACCTCACCGCACCTACTTGGATCCTGGTTTGGTGGAGCTGATGGTGTTCCTGAAGGTGAGCCTCCTGCTGCTGGGGTTCCCCAAGTTGCAGGTGAAGAATGCCACCCTCCTCACTCTGTCCACACCTATTTCTTTTTTAATTTTTTTAAAATCCAGTTAATGTCCCACTCTCAGATGGAGGAGGCACTCTCTGTATCACCAGCTAGCAGGGGAAGAACATGTCCCTGCTGAGCTCACTCCCCCGCCAGGATGAACTTGCAGGTATGGACTGGGGCTATGGGGAAGGAGGAGGCTCCAGGTCCTGGGCATGACCACTGAAACTGCACCCTGCCAGGGTAGGGAGGCCTGGTGGGACTGCTGGCAGTGTGGCAGCCCCATAAATGCCAGGACCAATGATCCCCTGGTGAAAGGTGGGTAGAAGGCGCCTTAACCTCCAGCTAATCCACACATGCAGACAGTCCTGGATGGGGAAAGCCCAGACCTGTCACATCCTTAACAGGCCTGAGACTTGCTGGTTGCAGTGGAGTTGTGAAGCTCCAGGTGAGCTCAGCTTAGCTGCCTGGGATGCCAGCTTTTGCATTGAAAAACCCTTTGTCAGGCTGAGGAAGCACTTGCAGTTGGTGTGTCTCCTGGTCCTGGATGGAAGGAATAGTAAAGAAGCCAGAGGCTGTCCTGACATGCAATGCAGGCAGGAAAGCTGGTCAGTGAAAATGGAAATGAAGGCATCAGTGCGGGAGGGACAGGTTGGCATGGGTGGGGAGTGGAGAAGGGGGATGTAGCAGAGCAGGCAAAAATGCAGAGATACCTGGGAAGTCAGATGTCCGGCAGGTTGCAGCGTGTCAGAATTCCACTGCCTATATTGAGTCTATGAGTTTCTGTACCTAGGAGGCTGAAGAAGTGAAGTTGATAGGCCTCAGACATGGTCCTGGCTTTGTAAGGCCTTTAACCCCCTCTCTGGGTTGCCTATCAATCATTAGTCACACTGTGCTGGCCACACCTGGAGTGGGTGGCCATTTTATTAAAGTGCTTTCTGCCACTATTGGTCCTTCCAGGGAGCTGAGATATCCTTCAGTAATGTGGCAGGCGTCTAATTACAGTGTGTACATGAAATTATAAATATTTTGAAGCAGATGAAGTCAGAAGCAACCTACAGACTTTCAGTTTCTTCTGGAATTGTTGCTGCTTTCCCAGGAGAAGCCATACTGTACAGATATTCAGACTTTTTCTCCCTGAGTAAAAATGACCACTCCAGAAAAAAATACATTCTGGGAACAACCAAGGTCCATTCATTCCTGATTGAGACAGTCTTTGAAAATGGAGATGAATTCCTTGAAAAATCAGGCTGTCACAAAGAGAGATTATGATTTAGAAAAGTCCAAAAAAAGTAATGCACGAAGGAAAAAGATATTTTCTTCTATTTTTAAATATGACGTTCTGAGGAATTTTAAAGCTTTATTATATCTATCTAGATATAGATATTGTAAAATATAAAATACAAAACATTTAAAAATATACATATAAAGTGGTGATTTTCAAACTATGTTCCATGGAACCCTGAGGTTCTGTGCTATGTCATCAGGGATTCCACAAAGAAATAATGTGGATAATGGTGAAACAGGCTGGGAGGCAATACGCTGCCATTGTGGGCCATTGCCTGGCTCTGTCTCAGTCTCCAGAATAGGGGCTGATGGGGTTCTGTGGCAGAAGAAGTGATGTGAAAGGGTTCCATGGCTTTTGGAAATTTGAAAACCACTGATATAAAATACAGTCAAAAGTCTTTGTATGCAGCAGCTATTTAAAAAGATACTTGTTCCCTGACACACTAGTATGACAACTTTTTAGATCATTCAGGAACATAGAACCACACCTCATTCTTGACTGTTTTTTTAGCATATTCAAGAGTGGTAGCACAGGGTGAGAATACATTTGAACAGGGTTCCCCATTAAGTGTGTGTGTGTGTGTGTGTGTATTTAAATATATATGCATACATACATAGTTCATATATACTGTATATAAATACATACATATTTACAGACACACACACACACACCCCTCCAGCTACAGTAACTCAGAGTGCACCTATGTGACAGACACCATGGTAGTGTAAGTTTAGATTTCTCAATAGGTACACTAACCCATAGTGCACTCCATACTGCTGTGGCTACACCTAAGCTATATCACTTAAAACTAGTTTGGTTATCTATGGGATGGTGCAGTCTTGAGTGCCTACTTCAGTTCTGAGTATCACTTTCTGAGGGCAACATATGTTAACTATGGAAATAGGTCTTTCCTCTATCAGCTTTTTCCATGGGGATCAGATTTAGGTAAGTGTGTCTGTGACCTGAAACTACACACTGCTGGGGTTGGATGGTGTGGTAGGGCTGTCTGCAGTAGGGCACTCTCCAGGAAATGCCACACCTGTGCCTCCTCAGTAAAAGGCAAGGGGGGGGGGGCACCATAAAGCCTCACCCCCCGCTGCCTTGTGGGTATCCCGTGGAGGGGAAAGGCTAAGGGAGCACACCCTGACAGAAAAGCACAGGGCCCAGGAGCCCAGTGAGGGGTAGAGTAGTGGCCCAGAGAGGGGCTATAGGTCGAGTTTTGCCTGGTGTGGGACAGAAAGCCAGAGGCCGCGGAGAGTAGGGCCTGTGGGGGCCTGAAGGACTGCACTTGGCTGGCTGGAGTAGTGGCCCCAGTGAGCGGGGCAGAGAGGCCAAGGTGCGTCTGAGGATACCTGAGGCTGGAGGCTGAGTACGGCCCAGCTAAGGGACCAGGGGAGTTGGAAGTGATTTTTGGGTGCTATCTGTGAGGCATGGGACATGGTATAAGGAAAGGTTTGGAGCTGTGTATTTGGCTCTTGGCATCAGAGCAACCAAATGGTCAGGCTCCCACATTTTCCATCTATTTTGATACATCAAGGTGAGGCAGGGTGGACTGCCCTAAACAGCTGGGTAGGCCAATGTTGTGACTGGCCTCGAGACAGCCCCCTGTCATTGGCTGAAACCAGTGAATCCATGGTTTTAACCATCATCTGCGCAAGTGTTAAAAATAACCCATGTGTCACAAAATGTTACAACACATCTACCTGTGCTTTTGGTTTTAGGATTTTGTATCATTAATACAAGAATTGACCTTTCCAATCACTTATTCTCATGAAGCAAGAGATTAGAATATGCGCTACCTTTTAAGCACATGAATTATTTTACTGTGGCCAGTGGGACTATCTTTTTAATAGAAAACATATCTTTTTAAAACTGGCCCTTGCTGTATCAGAGTTTGAATGAAAAAACAAGTATTATAGTTTGGTACCAAGAAAGAGGTATTTTATCTTTTGTGAATAATTTCTAATGAAAGGAATATTTTTAATCCAAAGTCTAAAAGTACTCGAACAGAGGAAAAAGGCTTCACTTATTTGTATGTGTGACACTACCACTGAAAGATAAATTAGGTACTAACTAAAATCCCGATAGGGAAAGGCACATTTTCACAGAGGGAAATCTGAGACAGGACCACAGTCACTTGGTTCTGTTAGGAACTGTGGCCACTTACTCCAGGACTGAATCTGACCCAGAAGTTCTCTTTTTGAAGACAGCCTGATATGGAATCAGATTTAGATCATATAACTGGTACCCTGTTTATTAGTATAGCTCTCAATAGTAGCACAGGGAATCTGTAAAACTGACAGTGGTTGACACAAACAGAGGGAAGTGGAATAAGTACTTCAAAGTCCCCATTTATTTAGACTTATCAACTGAATTTACTCAGAAAATATATGGCTTATATAGAAGGGAATCTTTCATGCCAATGATGGAGATGACAGGTTTGAGATGCAAAAATTATTTGGACTGTAGTTTTACCCATAGAGCCTGCTATGCTGGGCACTGTACAGATTTCATAGCACTGTAAATTACAGCATGGCAAGAAATGTTTCTCTCATCCTGTTTTCAAGTTTTAATATTTTTCTTGTTGCAGATCAGGACAAAAAGTCTATTTAAAGAATTTTTACAAATTGAAAATCTGGGGGGAAGGGTTCAGGTTGATCACAATGCATCATTTCAGTATAAGCCTTTTCAATAGTTTTTACATTTTTAAAATTAAACTTAAATTCCTTAATAGAAAGTTGTTTTTGATTGAAAAAAGGAACTTTTTACCTAGAAAATGTTGAAATGGGACAATTTGAAACTATTTGGGAATGGGAAATTCTTTGAAATTGACCTTTTCGTGCAAAACTTTCTGTTACAATGAATTATTTTCAAATGAAAAAGGTTTCATCAAAAAATTTTCAGCCAGCTCTATTATAAGCGATCTTGAATAAGAGGTTTTCTGCTGTGTTACCAAAGCCTCATCTGCCAGCAATTTATTCACCAAACTCAATTTCCTGTATGCCATTTTTATGTATTTACCCTATGTGGGCTTTCATAGAACGAAGTCACAAATGCTACTGCAGTACTAACCTTGAGATGTTTTTTCGAAGTAATAAAGAGCCTTTAGCTGCTGGTTCCTTTTGTTCTCCTCTCTACTTATCAAATATCCATAAGTAGAATATTTTATTATCACCAAGGTTGTTGCTTTTTTTATGTTTTATTTTTTGCTTAAAACAGGGCTATCAAGAAATCTTTGTCTACTTTATATTTAATAGCTAATGAACTTTGGAGATAAATCTTAAAAAAAACAAACTAAACTAAAAATAAAATAGCAAATAATCCCTGCTATCTGAACTGATTCAACATCAATCATCGTTTTTCTTTGTGATTTCTAAAAGCCGTATTTAATCCTGTGACCAATAAAGTGTTTTAAAATTAAGAGTAAACTGAAGAACATACAATCCTGGAGCTGTCATTAGGGAAGATACATTTGGGGAAAAAAATCTTATCCTTGCAGGCTATTCATTATTTTATTTCTATGTGAAAGATACTGCAGTAAAATTGCATTACCTTAATAATCAATAACTCAGCAGGAGGTCCTAATGGATAGAACTCACTTGAAGCTGAACTCCAACTGAAGTGGCAGAGGACCATTGAAGGCCTGCAGGCTATAATTAGAGTACCATAAAACTAGAAGGTAAAGGGTGGCAGAACGCATTAGCAGTAAAATGCTAACTTGCAAGTAATAAGTCTGGATTCTTTCATGTCGACATGAGTGTCACTTATACACGAACAAGTAAAATGTTATGTTAAAGAACAAATTTACATTTAGAATCCCTGAAGCTTAAGGATTGGTGAAGGTTAGCATGGCAATGAGAAAACAAATGCATACAAATCTGCACAGCTTTACAATTTTCTTTCTTTCCCTCCGCCCCCCCTCCCCTCCACTTTTTTCAATCCATCTACTCTCCTCCCTCCGCTTTTAGAGAAACACATTACAAAACTTAAACACAGGAAACTAATATAAAAATCCTCTCATGCAAAGAAACAGTGCATCTGTCTTTACATTGTTTCTATTCATGGCTGGCTAGTTTTACATTTTCTGATCGGTGACTGGCACTGTGACCAGTAAACCAGTTTCTTCTAAGAGCATCAGTGGACTGTCTGGAGGTCCTGCATTATTGATTTTCTGCTTGTACATTCTGGTTGCTCTGTCAATCACTACCCTGAAATACAAGATGGCAGTCAATAAGCAAAAGGACCGAACTCCCACAGATACAACAAAATAATTCAGAAAGTTTAGATTCAGACAGAAAATATTGAAATCCTTAAGAGGAAACAAATCTTATAAACCTCTCCAAAAGCAGTGGACACCAAACCAACCATGCATTTTAACAGAGTCTATTTTGGTGAAAGCTTTGAATCAGTCAGGGCAGATCCATCTTAATTTCTCCTGAATCCTGTATGCCATACATGTGAGGGAAATCTAAAGAATTCACTGAGAGAAGTAGACTTCTCCATCTAGGTTCATGGCATTCTAGCTAGAGTTAGCATCATAAGCATGCCCTATATAGAGAGGATGTCTGGGGTCAGGTCATTTACTGGCTTTCTCCACCAACAGAGAGGATGAAATTCAGGGGATCTGACCAAAGACTGCTGGAAGTAAATGCATAGTATCGCCTTTGCATCATTTCCCCTTTTCACAAGCCCCATGGAAACTTCTTTACAGGCATCCAAATACACTACTGAGGGTGGCTGCTGTCTTTAGGTCACCTGTCTACTACCCTTCCCATTCCCTCAGCATGCAGATTGATGTTAATTCTTAACCTTACAACATGAAAAGGAACATCTATGGATATTATAAATTAGATTTCAGAAAATCTTCCACCAGCACTGATGGCAGCTAAATTGGGGTCTTGTCTAGCTTTTCACTGTAGATTTCTGTATGGTGCAGGGAGACCCTAACTAACTTTATAAAGATAGTTGCTTGGGAGGAGCCTAGCTGTGTCAGCTCTGTGTGGACTAATTTATCCTGCCAAGAACCATGCAGAGTTCTGTGCTGCTGTGGCTAGACTGGCTCCAGGGGACTCAATCTAGTTTGGTCAAAGTTAACTCGGGTACTCTACACTGGACTACAGGCCGAAATGCAGACATACCCCTTGTTTGCTAAATGGGTTTCTGCTGGGCTAGGATTCAAAGTGGGATTGCTCTGGGGAAAATTTTGGTGCCAGAGAAGTAGTGTTTGGGATTCGGTAGGTGGCACTCGTTCCTCTGAGTCAGTAACTAAGTCACTGCTTGGTAAAGGGTGGTGTTTCCCTTTGATAGTTGTTAATGAGAATCCCCACTCAAAGTGCTTGAGGGTGCTCCTTCAACAAACTCCCAATTCATTTTAAAAAATTGTGAAAAACAGCAGGAAAGCCTCACTAGGAGGGACTTGAACTGCCTGTTAGCGCTGACAGAGGAACTGCCCTGAGGGTGGGAATGACAGTTGCTAGTACATAACTTTATGACCGTTAATAGCATTTGTACTTTGCATGATAAATACAAGGGCAATCAAATATTATGCTTTAAGATGTGTGCTCATCACCACGGGAATTGAGAGAGAGTTTCCGCCCCCCCAATGTAAACATTGCACAGTTGGGATGTCTTTCCCCATTCTCCTGTATATAAGCTATTGGTCACAGGCAGTTTGTATCACAGGCAGGATAATGGATCACAGGAGTAATATATCAAAGAATAGATTGGTGTTTTAGGTACAAAATCTGTCAGGGTGGTTCTGATAAAAATATAATGGAGGCTTTGCTTCCTTCTCCCTCTGACAAGTTCACCTAGAAAAATGAAGAGGATAGAGGAAAAAGGAGTCAAAAGTAGAATAGCCATCTCTCTACCTAGCCCAGAACTCAGCGTATGTATTACCTTGCACCTGAGTGCCTAAAACGTTCTGAGTTGGGAAATAAGTTTGGAACAGCAAGGAGCCAAAGACTCACTGAAAGAGCAAGCAACTAATTAATGTGTGTACGACTGTCATCCAGTCTTAGAGAGAGTTCCCTAAGCTGGATTTTCAGGAGGCTGCTTTATTTGAGTACACTACACTGAGCCCATGAATGCTTAAATATCCCTTTGGTCTCAGTAGGCTGCACCATTGGGTCTCCCTGGCACAAAGCCTGGGCATAAGCTCTGTTTGTTACCCCTTCAGAGGAGTGGGGCTTAGGCCTGAGCACCAATACTAATTCTCCTCACCACCCTGCACCCCACAGTTGACAGTGCCTTAAGCATATGATTTCTTAGAGTCCCATTGTTGTGGTTTTAAAATTCCTCTTCCTAGGGACCAGAGTTGAAACAGACATGAAGTTATCTGGCACATAAAAGCATTACATTTCTATCAACAGAATAATTTTCATCCAATAGAAATGCTCAGTGTATATGTGTTTACGACATGTAGTCTGTGCTAAAAATGGTTGGTGCGGTGAAAAGTTAAACCTTGTCCAACAAGGTGTAAATCTATTGTGATAGATGGGCTAGATGGATTAAACTCTTGTACAGTTCCCCTATTGATAGAAACTCCATGGCTCTCCTTTGGCATCCCAGCCTGCATTGCTCCACACACTACTTACTCTCCAGAGACATACTATGTCTCAGCTGGACTCAACTCCTCCCACTGCCAGCAGCCTGGTGGGCAGTGCGATCAGGAATCAGAGTGGGGAAGCTGCTGCTGACCACCCCTAAGACTGCAGTCCCTGGTGTGGGGAGTGGGTGGGGGCTTTGCTCTGCTGCTCCAGTCCTTCCCAGGACTAGTTTGGGAGGAGAAGGGAGCAAAGAGTAACACTCCCCACCTCTTCCCAGATCAGAGGTTGCCTTCTCCTGGGAGCAGGTTGGGGGCTTTGCCTACCCTCTGTTTCCTCTGCTCCCAGGGAAGTGGGGTCTGGGCACCAGTTGTGGGCACCCCACCAGAACTTGACAACCATGTGCCTGCACCCCATGTGCAAGGCTTCAAGTGCTGGCTCTGAAGTGCCAGGGAGGGGAAGGGGAAGTCCTGCAGGCACTTCAAAGCCTTGTGCCCTCAACCCCACTCATGGGGCTGCAGGACTTCAAAGTGCTAGAAATCCTCCTCAGCACTTAAAGCTGGCACTCACAGCACCATGCATGGCACAGGGCTCCCAAGTCTTGTGAAAGGAAGTGTTTTGTCCTGTATGGCACTTTGGAGCCCTGTACCTGCAGCTGGGTTGTGAATGCCTGGGAGGGAGGTGGGGTGGGGGAGATGCCCCATGCAGTAGTGCAGAGCCTTGTGCCAACGGCTGCTAGCACAGGGCTTTGTATGTGTCCCGTGCTCCACAGCGTAAAGCTGGCACCCACTGCCCCATGAGGCTGGGAGAAAGAGGGTGTTGTTAGGAGCGGGGCATTGTCTCCTAGGGCCACAGGCAATCAGCCCTGACCTGTTCTCTCATTGCTGTCGTTTGTCTTCAGGCAGACTGTAGAACCTGAAAAGCATACTGGGATGCATGCTTTGGGGCCCCTTGCTTGATTGCAGTGCAATCTGTCTGTAGAGCATGGAGACAGCTGGTGAACTCTTGCACTCTCTTCAACTAGTAAGGCTTTCAACCATTTCAACTAAACTGCTTAATTTCCAGTAGTTCACTTGAACACATGCATGTACCCAGAGGAATGGTTCCCAAACCAAATTACTAGAGTAAGAATGCAGCTGTAAATGTAATAATAAATTCCTATCCACATTTCTCAAACTTAGTTTCCACACCCTTCACACATAGTAATTGGACTGCACACGGCTTGTCTTCATGAACATGGAGTCATTTTCTATCCTGTGTAGCCAGTTTCCTTCTGCATTCCCACTCAAGCTTCCCCTCTGTCTCCCTGCTCCCTGTGCATTCTGTGCTTATTTGCTCTCTTTCTCAAATTGCTAGTGATCAAAATTCCCCATGCAAACTCTTGCTTATTTACCTTCTCTTTGGAGTTCAAATTTGAAAGTTTGGCTTACTTTGGGCAGTAGCCCTATTGTGAATAATCATTGTGTCATAGAGAAGCAGGACTGTAAGGGACCTCCAGAGGCCATTCAGTCCAACCTCCTTCCTGAGGTAGGATAATTTCTATCCAAACCATCCCATACAAACCATAATCTAAACTCTGCAATAGCTTACCATCAAACTTGACTCAACATAGACCTAAGCCTAATCTGCTGCAAGTCAAGCAGTGGAACCACGGCAGCCAACATCCTGCTTCTATAAAATGTTGTCAATATATGCTTTCAAGGTCCCAGGTAGAGGGCCATGAGTCCCCACTCCCCCCTACAGAAGAAGGCATAAATCCCTTCAGTCCATGCCAATCTGACCGTGAGGAAAAATTCCTTCCTGACCCCCAGTATGTCAATTGGTCTGATCCTACCTAAGCAGAGGGCCAAGGCCCTTTAAC
>NW_005842409.1:682642-689918 GCF_000455745.1 Alligator sinensis | reverse complement strand
CAGCAGGAACATTGGCACAGCCCAAATTCCATAGCCTTAGCTATAGCCAACACCCAGTGCCACTGGGAAGGCTTAGAAACACCCTGACATATACAGCAGAAAAAGGAGAGGGCTGGGCAGGGGAGCAACCAACAAAGCCGATAAGCATGGGAAATACCTATGGTAGAAAATAGGCATAGTCATGCCTAGATCATCCCCGCCCAGTGGCTCTCCAACTTCTCCTTGAAAACCTCCAGTGATGGAGTCTACATAACTAGGCAGTCTATTCTAGGCAACTATCCTAGGCAGTCTATTCTACTGCCTCATTATTCTAACAGTTTTTCCAGGTACCCAATTTGAATTTAATTTGCTGCAACTTCAAGCCATTGGTTCACATCCTCCTCTCTGCTGCAAGAAAGAAAAGATGCTTTCCCTTTTCATTATGGCAGCCCTTCAAGTATTTGAAGACTACTATCATGTCCCCTCTTAAGCACCTTTTCCGCAAGCTGAACATGCCTAACCCCATCAGCCTTTCCTCATATGAATTGCCTTCCAAACCCTTGATTATCTTTTTGACTACTTCTGGACCTTCTCTAACTTCTTCACATCCTTTTTATAATGTGGAGCCCAGAACTGCACATAGTTCTCCAGATGAGGCCTAACCAGTGCTGAGTAGAGGCACCTAATGCTTCTGTTGGTGCATTCCAAAACTGCATTTGCCTACAGTATCATCAAAATAGAATAACTGTCTGTTGTTAGCTCTGCATCACCCCCAAGGCATTTCTGTCCAGCCAGGATGTGAAGAGATAACAGCCAAGTCCAACATTCAAAATGGAGCTTGCAATCTGACACAGTTACATACAGAAAGTCCCTAATATCAAACAGAATTTGTAAGCTGTACAGAGACAGATTTCCCAAATCATCAGCATGACAACATCTATTAATCAGTAAGGTTTTCCTGCACTGAGCCACAACTCCACTGTAGAACAAAAAGACTCTGAAAAGACAAAAAATAACTCTTAAAACATCCATTAATGCCTCTCATTTATATTTGAAACTCATTTTTCTCTGCATGTATAAAATTTAGAAGGTAGGAGTGAGCTCTGGGGTTCTGTCTGAATCTGGACTACCTCAAAGTTTAGGATGAGTAGGAATCAGCATTCTAGTTCAGCTCATAGTAGCAAGGAAGTTGGAATATGAAGTTCAGATCTGGACTACTGTGTCCCCTGTCATTCAGGGAAGTTCTATACCTTCTTCTAAGTTTGGCCCAGCTCAAGTAATAGCAAACTTCCCAGTTGTGTTGTTAAGTCAGAGCCTATCATTTGGGGTGGGGTAGAGCTATACCAACCCAGCAGGAGTCTCAAGAGAAATGATGTCTCCTGGATCATGTGTATTTTCCTATTAAAATCAATGGAAACAAACTCATGCTCTATTGAGTTCAATTTGGCTCTCCACATGAGTAAGGTGAACAGACTAGGGACATGGAAAATCTAAATTGAACATGATACAGGATATATCTTGTTTTTCCCTTACAAAAGCAACATTTCCCTAATAGCTGTATGTGTGACATAGTTTGTAAAGTTCTATTGTTACATACATCATTGCTTCTTGATTTCCTACAGTAAAGTTTAGCATCTGTTTTGTGATTTGATGAATGGCTCTGATCTGTTATTTTAATTGCTTCCTAGTAAGACATTAATGACCTTTTTTGTTCCACTAAACACCATTTTGCTTAACTGTAAATTAACTAAACACTTGGAGCTCTACTACTTGCAACTTGTACTGTTTCAGTCTGATGGCTAGAGTCAGGCAATATTCACTCCATAACTAAAGACTTCCAATATGGTGATATTTTTGGTTGTTTTTAAAAGCCCACTTTTTTGCAATAGGCATTTCTGATTAAATGAAAAATAAATAGTTTTAGAACCTTACAGCTATTTAACATGTAAGTAATTTAGAGAGAGGTAAGATTGGGAGCTTGTTACTGAATGAAGCAGATCCCTCTGCATTTCATCATTCATTAGTTCCTCTAAAAATAGATCATTTGAATATTTCTGTCTGAGTTGACTATGAGTGACTCGCTGGAAGAAAAGCTTAGGGGAGAGTTGTTCCAAAAGCTTTCACGTGATTTCTTTGTCTGACTAATTCCAGCTGAAATGGAACGAAGCTCTGTCACTGTACTGAATTTGTAATACTGTAGGAGTATAAGGAAACTGTGAGGGCATGAAGGGAGGGCATTTTCCAAATGAATATGAAGCCTTTAAAAATGGTTCCCAAATTTGCCAGGTGATGAATGCTAGTTCTGACTTGTCGCATGGTTCTGTGGTTTTGTGTGGATATCCTGTCAGCACTGTTACCGAAGAAGATTCTGAGAGCAGACATTGCCTTGTGGCCTAGTGAGCATTTTAATGCAGATCTTGACAACTGGAAAAGTGGACCTTCAGGATCTGTTTGCCCAGGCAAAGATTTCTTTGAAAATTCATAGGTTTACTGCATAAAATTTCTTGGCTCAGGATGTGATATTTCATTTCACGCTCTAGCAGTGATCTTCAGAGAAGCAGCCAATTCAAAAAAGGATCTGTAGCGTTCCTCCAAAAAAGGGTTGGTTACCCCCCTGGAGGTCCAGGCTGACATTGGTGTTGCAGCAAAATATGTGGTCAAGGATATACCAGTGCGGCCTGTAGTCTTGCTCAAAGAAGGTTTACTGAACTTTTAGAAGTCACTGGGAACTGCCAAAAGATATAATTAACTTAAATTGAACTTATCAATTGGTGGATGTAGGATTTTGAAGGGGATGGGGTACAGGTGGTGTGGTACATCAAATATAAAACAAAATATATTTTTCTTAAAGAGAAACTGGAAGATTTATTAATATGCTAGGATCAAAGCAAAACAAATATAACTTTATTGGAATGTATGTGAACTTCTTAGCTTATATATTGAGTTTAAAAAACGCAAAAACTAGGCAAATATTTCCCACAAATATTGTTTTATTAGTCCTTTAGTCATTATAGTTAAATGGTTAGATTCTCATTCAGAATCTAGCCTTCCTGAACTAACAGTGCATCCAACACCTACTTCTCTGTCAGTCAATTCCTCTCACTCAATACACTTGAGTTAATGTTCACTTGAATTAATATTACCACAGCTGAGTTAAAGTTTTTAGTTAGAACTAAAAACAGTCTGCAGGGCTGTGAAATTGAAGAGAAGTTACCAGGAATAGCTAATGGACAGCAAAATTGCAGAAGAAGTGACAGCGTAATTAATGCAACATCGGGACCCTTAGAAAAGAGAGAGAATTGTTAACACCTGTGGAGTGAAGAGAGATTGGCAGGAATCAGGTCCATTATAATAAGCCACGAAGTCTATTGACACTCTCAGCACTGTCTGAATAGAAATACTGTTGCCTCTCTGGGGCAGTTTTAAAGTGTGGGTGGAGCAGGAATCAAGGGCTGAGGTACAACTGCCCCACTGCACCTTTGCCTCTGGCTCTATCCCTGGAGCTTACCAACTTTGTCCTGCACACGTCAAGTTCTTGAAGAATTAAATAGGATTCCTACAACTCAATCACGTAGCATGAGAACTTCTGGTACATTTATTTCATACTGGGGATAGACCTACAAGGACCCCAGAGAACATGGGGGAAGAGGCTTTTGAGTAGTAACATAAACTTTCCCGTGCCCTGGCTGCTTTTGATGATATAACATTTTTGCAGAAATGCCCAGCTTTCATTTTTTTGCTAAATCAGGTGTGAGCTTTTTGAAAAATTTTAGCTAATGGTTCAATATTTTTCCTGACAGGATTGGGCATGTTGTTTGTTCTTCAGACCTTGTTTCCTTGATCTTTTTCTTCTTACCTTTATGTTTTATACCACCTTATTGCTTTTGAGTGTCTACCTTTCTGTTACTTTTCATATTTCTTGTTCTCTGTCTCCAAAAAACTGCAGCCACTGCTCCTAGAAGAAAGAGTCTGTCTGACATTTGTCTTTACCATAAAATGAATCTAATCTTTCTTTCATGTGTTCTTTCTTTGGTTGAAAATATATCTGATCGTATGCAACGTCAGCTTGAGATTCCTGGAGAGATACTACAGAAGACTACAAAACACTTTATTAGTCAATTCAGCTGAATTGTCATTCTCTAGATAAACAGACATCACACAAAGAAACAAAGCCACCCTGATATCTCCATAACAATCTAAGGAGCTGCAATGATCTTTGACTTCTGTCTTCTGTTCTTGGACTTCGTAAAAGAAATTGTCACCTCTACTGATGGGTAAGGAGGGCCCACAATTCCATTTCTGCAGCAAGTTCCCCACAGTAGCTGTTAAGTGTCCGCTTGAGAATGCAGTTTACAGAGCAAAGATCTCAGTTGTTGCTGAGGAGGCAAGATGGGGCAAACAACATTGTAAAAGCTGCATTATTAGTAGGCATTACAGAAGGAGGTGTGGAGAATCCAGGAGCTATGTTGTTTGATGAAAGTAGATGTTAATATCGCTCAAGGGAGAAAATAAGAGGTAAGTATAAACCAGCACAAGAAGAAACTGAGAAAGCATACATCTCATCATCCAGTAGCTGGGAGAAGTGTATTTTACAGACATTCTGGACGCATTACAGAGGAAGAAGAAAGGCTAAAGGAAAAACATGGCTAAATATTTCAGCTATAATGATCTGTTTCAAGATATTTTTCCAGCTTGTAATGAGGAGTTGAGGAGTAAAGGCCTGAAGCAAAGTAAAGAACTATTGATATTTTAGCTGGTTATTTTTACATGACTGGTAAAAACCAAAGAGCAAGTCATTTGGTGATAGTTACTGTGAACTTATTTTAATTAAAAAAGAGTTTTTTCTTGTTCTTTATGCCAGTATTCAGTTTTGCTTTTCCTCTGCCCATTGTTATCTGCATCACTATTAAATTATACGAGGCATAAAATAATTAAAAAAAATCTGGCTTCAGTGTGTTTGGGGTTTTTTTTTTGGTGTTGCTATTCTGTGTATTTTCACACTATTGGCAAATGTTAAACATTTTTACCAACTGCTTTTCCCCCTCCTTTCCTAAAGCTGGTGCCAAGATTTGCCACTTATTCTTTAATACCTCCACCTGCTCCTTTGATCTCATCTACCTTTTAATCTTCCTTAACATTGTTCTCACTCCCACTTTTCCTTCCTTAACAATTTTATGACTTATTTCCTTCAAAAATAGGTATGCTTTCATCTCCCTCAAAAATAAACCCCACGTGCCTCCCCAATTATGCCCCATCTCCCTCTTTCTTTAAATGTCCAAACTGATTAAGAGCACCATTTATAACTGTTACCTCAAGCTGCTCCCCTATATCTCCATCTTTAATCCCTTTCAAATCAACTTCTAGTCTTTTTAATCTGTTGTCTGTGGCTGCTCCTCAGAGTATCTTTTGGTGGGTCTTCTCATCTCTGTCCTGGTCTCTCTTTTTGTTTTATGGCCACCCACTTCCTGGGTGATCTTAACTGATCGAATCATTGATGCCTAGTGGGCATTAATAACCTAGAATTACCTCTTCACTCTTCCCCTATTTCTCTCCATTCAATCCCAATTCAATATCTCAACCTGTCCCTCTCACATTTCATCCTGGAAGTCTTAATCTCGTCTATAGCTTGTATATTGCTAGTACAGAACAAGCACAATGGGAGCCTGATTGGGACATCTGTGACCTACAATGAGACATCTGGGTGCTACTGTAATATAAATTAGAAATAATGATTACTGGAGGAGGGGGAAGGGTAGATTCGTATAGGGAATAGCTACATATGAATCACAAAGATGCAGATGCACATTATTGCCTGAAACAGCATTTGCTCTCCTTCATTCAGTTATTTTGCCCTCTCCCTTAAGAAGGGGTATAGAACAGGGTTGGTCAGCAATGATGCTGATGGAAGAAATCTAGAATGGAACAGTAATAAAGCTAGTTGAAAGCCTGGTGGATTAATTCTTCTGGATTACTGACTATGGTTATGCTATTTTTTCTTAGTCCTATGATGCAGGATGAACTGGAGGAACAATGTTACCTACCAAAGCAGAGCTCTAGGACTAATTTGGTCTTCTCCTCACATTTTGAAGAAGATGGGGAACATGCTAGCCAGTAAAATGAATGAATAGGATGGAGTGAGACATGAAGTTGGCACATCTCTGTGCACAGTGAAGAATGGTTTGGAAATTTTTGAAAGGTCTTTTTTTTTTTAAGTCATTCATTGTGCAGCTATTTAGACAATCTGATTATTTCTCTCTGCCCCTCTCCCCTGCCTCTTATAGCTTACTTTTAATTACATAATGGAAAAAAAATACATATCCTTCTACTGTTATAAATTAAATTACTTTTTCCCCAAGAAAAGCCCACACATTTACTTAATATTTTGGGAGAAGGAGGGGGAGCTATCTTTGATCATATACTCACAAATGTCAGAAGGATTACCAGGGGAAAAAAAACAACAGATTAAAACTTGCCTAACAAATATTCATTCTGGAATGTTTTGCTTTTAATTTATTTGCAGCAGCTTCTGCTACAAATGTATTCAGCTGTTTTGTAAATAAATGAAGATAAAAAGAAACTCTTCATAAACCCTTCCATTGGGTTAAAAAGGGCTTTATTTTTGTCTTACACATGCATGAACTATAAAGGATTAGAAGGCATATTAAAAATGCTTTTTTGTGAAATTCTGAACAATGATTGTAGAATCCATGGTCATTGGTGCTTTGACTTCTGACAAGCCGCAGTTGTTATTTAGTTAATACTAACGGATGCAGTTTCTTTTATATCTGGATTAAAGGTCCTTTGCTCACTTCACTTTTGTACTGAAGGAGAATTTCTTCTTTTCTCATTCATAATGCTTTTGTTTCTAACATGCATGTTATATGAACTTAGAAGGAAAATTCGTTCTTAGCCAAACCACATTCGTGTAGTATAAAGGAACCTTATGGATGGCACTTTCCTATAGGACTCTTTTCCATACAACAGAAAGTACAATCATTAATGTCATCCATAGTAGCTGCCTCAGCAGAGAGGTCCAGAATTAAAAGGAAAGGGAAACTGCTCTGTCTAAGAAATACAAAGTACTCTCTATTTATTTCAGGATGAGTCACAATGATGAGCCAGAGCAGCGGCATTTCAACTGCTGTAGTATGTTTAGTCCGTGAATGGAGGCCGCTGGTGTCCTGTTAATCCTGCATCCAAATGATTATACTTACTATTGTTAGTTTGGAGGTTTGGGTTTGGTTATTTTTGGCATGCATTGTCATTGTTCTTGGGTCAGGCAGGCCCTGATCCTGCT
>NW_005842409.1:652773-682611 GCF_000455745.1 Alligator sinensis | reverse complement strand
ATGAAAATATTTGTTGTTCATATGAATAATTGTATTGGACAAATCCTATTTAGTAACCAACATGAATAATTACTCAGATGAGTAATGATTATAGGAAAGTGCTCAGGTACAGACCTAACAGGAAAGGCTGCTTGCTATGTTAAAGTCTGAGAGGAAACCTTGTAATTGTCAGCTTCTGCATCTCTGTTAAGTTGAATAGTGCTTACTCATTTTCATTAGTTCCATTGAAGTTAATGGGTGAGAGTGCATTTAAATGGGTTTAAGTGAGATTAAATTGGATAGAAATGCATGTCCACAGCACTAATAAACTGAGGAGCAGGTCAGGGTTGAGTAACTGGCATCTAAGTTCTGGTCTTATTGATTTTGAACTCTTGATTACATGAGTGAAGGACAAATGTGGCTCGTTCAAGGTGGCAAAGGTGGAATCTTTGCTCTTTTCAAGAGCAGTGTCGAATAGTCAAACTGAGTCACCATTTCTTAGTATGGATCTTGTTACACTGAGGTTATTACATCAACATGGCACTGGCCCCTCAAGAAGAACAAAAGAATGACAGAAACCACCAAAAATCTGTTTTTGTTTGTCTCCCTGACCACCCCCTCCTGATTCTCCAGAAGACAGCTGAACTGATTTTTCTCTAATTAAAAAATAAATCCATCCTGGAATGAGATCTTGTTTGCTAAGTTTTAGCCAAGAAGACATTTGTTTAATGGAGTTATAATTGTAAACCCCTGAAAACAGGACTGCATAATAAGGTTGCTGACAGTACTTTAACAATAGTCACCAATGTGATACTGTAATAGATTCAGTGAGATTCACCCATGGCTTTTTAGTCTGGAAGAACAAAACAAAACTGCCCTCTTGCATTTTCCTACAGGGCTCAGTATATTAACAAACCTGTCTCATCCAATAGTCAAAATATCTTGAATCTTTGCAGAACTATTGGACTGCAGAATGGAATATAGCTTAAAAAAATGAATTTACTGTGTCTGGATGCAAAACTAATCAATTCAATATGACTATTTCATATGGTTAAGCCCATTACAACTTTGTTTGACTTCTTTCATCTCTGTTGAGGATATAAGATATCATTAATGTTACCAGCTGCATTGTTTTCTTTTAATACCAACAGCAGAAAAACAACCCACTCCCACAAACCCATTGGTTCTTGTGTTTTCCATGTTTTCCACTTAGATAGTTATAGTATTGCCAAAGCAAATGTAAAACAGGTTCTCACAACCTGCATTTTCCCAAATGTCCTGTTAATTTTCAGTAAACCAAAATGAAATGTGTTATTATTTATTAAGGCTATGCAACCCATATAGAATCCAGATGAGAAGTGTTCCAGTGAAGTACCACACTGAGTTTTAAGTAACCTGAGTTTCCTTACAGTTTGCAACTTTATATACAGCCCAGGGTAAGAATGGTCATTTAAGGTAGGTGAATCTATGACTGAACTTTACTGTTATTACCATAGTAATAATAATTCTTTGCACTTTCATGGCACTTTTCATCTGAGGCTCTCTAAGCACTGTATATACATTAATTAAGGCTCTAAGACCCCTTAAATATTGTTGTTGCCATTGAGAAGTTAGAGAGATTTAGGGGCATGTGTTGTAAGTGTCTGGTAATCTTGGAGCTTCTATTTTTGAGAAGCTGATACTCTCCCTATGCCGGGTTGCTGAGGTCTGGTTCAGTCTCCCATGCAATGGGGATAGGGTGACCATATGTACTGTTTTAGTGGGAACAATCCCAGATTTCTGAGGCTGGCCCCAGCCATCTGTTGGGAATTATAATGGGCATCCTGGAAAGGCAGGGTCACAAGGTACAGTCTGGCCAAGAGTTGGAGTGGTGCAGGGCGCCTTGCAGTTGGGCAGGCAGGGACTGCTGCTTGCCTGGCACACAGCCCTTTCCCCACTGACTTGTGAGAGCATGGAATGGAGGGGGAGGGCAGCGTCCTAGATTTCCCGGATGGTGTCCCAGATTTCTGGGTTTCCATATGGTCAGCCCAAGTGGGGTCCAAACAATTTTGCAAGTGTGCTGCAAGATAAGCCCCACAATTTCCCCAAGTGCCACTCCAATCCCCTTCCCCTGCCTATTTGCCACCGTGTTCTTGCTCCCCCCCGATCAACAATGTGCCACACACACAAGCTGCCCATGCCACTTGTGGTATAGTCTAAATGTTGCCCCAGTTGGCATGATTTCTGTGAGTCTTGGGAAATACCCTGGGCATAAGAATGATCTGGCCCCAGCTCTTTCTGATTCTTATTCTCCTTTTTCCCAGAATGCCCCTTGTACTGCAAGGGGGTGAATCACCTTAGAGATGACTAGATCTTCAGAGGCACCACAGTTAGAGATGGGTCAAGCCCTTAAAGCTGCAACGTGATCGCTTTTTTGGTGGCTATGCCATAAGCCATTAATTAGTTGGGACTCCTACAGTCTGATTACTGATGATTCTGAGTACCCACAATTCACTATTTTCTAGCAATGCCAACTCATAGAATCAACTTCCCCCACCTCTTGTTTTCTTGATTTGTTATACTGTGCTTTTAGCATTATTTTAAGAGTTTTAAGGTTCAGTTGTAGGAAAGGTGTACTTTTTTTTTTGTTATGCAGAAAAGTGGGCCATTCCAGGGCCATATTTAGAGTTCCTAAATGCAGTCTGCATTTTATCTGTGTAAACTTCCTATTTACTTTCTGGAACAATTGTAGACTCTTATCAGTATGATAGAACAGAAATTAGGGACAGGAAAAAAACAAACATTGTTGTCTGTCTCTTGGATGAACCAGGTTTGTAACAGTTGTTAACATTGGTAGGATCTTAGTAATTCACACTTATAACTGGGAGGCTATTTCTGAACACCTACACATGCTGCACCGTAATTGGAAAGATAATGAGATAAATATTCTGCAAATTTCATATGCACTAGAAGAGTATATTTGAACTCCAATATGCTGTCTGGGAGAGGCAAATTTTACAGAACTCCGATACTAAAAATATAGTCGAAAGGAAGAGAAATGGCATCTTCTGACAATTGGAGTGCAGCAATACAATATTCTTAGTCATTTAATGTAGGCAACAAGTCATGAGTCTTTCCTGGGCAGCTTACATTTGAAGACATTGGCACCTTTATAGTTTTCTGATTGTAGGTCAGAAAAATCTTGTCTTGCCTTGTCACACCATACAGAATTGTAAGCACTCTCCTGCTGATAAAAACCTAGTTACATATTGGAGAGTCTACACTGCTTCATTTACATTAAGTGTTGTTCTGTATATAAGCTCCTTTGACATCTTTGTGGTATGTTGCTTTTTCCTTTACTGTGATTGTAATTTGAGTAATTTTGTAATTGATAACTAGGCTGTTACACAGCTGCCATTCTTGGCTATTCTCATCTTACATGTCACCAAGGCCAGTAAGGCTATGTGAAGTCTGAATGTGATCATTATATACTTTTTTTGTTTCATTGACAGAGCCAAAGAATTGCATGGTCAATATCTAGCTGGATTTATCAAGGAACTGTTTTAACAGATTAGAATATTGTAGGGTTATCTCCTGGACATCATTTCATGCCTCCAAAAGTCTATAAAAGTCATCCTTTGGATTCAGACTTACAGTAATTAACTACACTGTTCTCTATACTATTTCTATGGCGATACTTTTCTCTCTTCTCATATTCAAACTAGGAGATTGAGTTGGTGGCTGTATAACTGAAGTCACATAAAAAGTGAAAATTCTGTTGTTGGCAGGTCAGTTGGGGGATATAGAGGATCACTATCTTTATTAAAATCACCATGTCCCTGAAGCCTTTGCATTGAAGAATGCTCAGGCACAACTCTTCTGTGGTGATTGGAAGTGACAATTCTATGTTTTTACTTTTCTTATTCTACTTAGATACAGTTCGTATCTCTGACTGGCAATAAAACAGCATACAATGGTAATCCTTTCCTTGCTCAACCTGTTTAAGTATCATTGTCTCATTTACTGCAACAGGTATACTGTTAGGGTTGGCAAGCACTTCCAAAAGAAACTGATCTAATTAACATAACCCTGGCCAAAATGCATGAACCTTGTGCATGTCAACACTGCAGTTGCAGGGATTTTTGTTTGAACATATTGTCTGCTTCAGCACCAAATGCATTTCTCACCTTGCAGGGGTGTAAGTTGTAGCCATGTTGGTCTAAGGACATAAGCAGACATGGTTCTTTGGGTAAATCTGATATCTTTTATTAGACCAACTCAAATAGTTGGAAAAAATTCTTCTTGGCAAGATTTTGGATTTAAATACCCTTTGTCAGACTGAGGAAGCATACAGGGCTTGATCCCTCCACTACCTAACCCAGGGACTTTTTACATGCTCCTTAAAATCCACATACAAGGGAATCCTGGCAGACCTACCATATCCAACCATGAAACCCTAACTGAGGAAATATCAGGTTTTGCCAAATCAATACAAAAACTGTTTGTCACTCAAAGAGTGAGTTTTATCTAAGACACTACAGACTTTCTATGAAAACTTAAAAATATAGACCACCTTCCCAGCAACACCTTCCTTATCACCATGGATGTTACCAGCTTATATACCAACATCCCACACCAGGATGACATCCAAGTCTGCCTTACGTACCTACAAAAGCAAGATGACAACTCAGAGTATAGACCCAAAGATATTACTGACTTTATACGCTTCATCCTCACACACAACAATTTCAGTTTTAATAAACAACACTTCTTCCAGACCATGGGTACAGCTATGGGCACCAAAATGGCCCCACAGTATGCCAAACTTTTTATGAGCCACCTAGAAGAAGAATTCCTCAAGGATTGCACCATCAAACCCTTGCTATGCTTAAGACATATCGATGACATCTTCAGCATTTGGACTGAAAACCTGTAATCTCTGATTGAGTTCCATCAGAAATTCAACAATCATCACCCCTCTATCCGACTATCTTTTAAATACCCCAGCACCAACATCTCCTTTTTAGACACAATGATCAGTATCCAGAACGGTAAAATAGAGACTGCATTATACAAGAAACCCACAGACCAACATACATATCTGCTGAGAACCAACAATCACCCTAAACACACCAAGAATGCTATGATGTACAGCCAAGCCCTCAGTTACCACCAAATTTGCACTAAGGAGAACACCTGGGATTGCCACCTCACTAATCTTAAAAAGGCTCTCTCTCAACAAGGACACTCCTCCAGGGAGACAGATCACATGTTTGAAAGAGCCACCTGGATACCACATAAGGAATTGCTGCAGTACAGAAGAAAATCCCTGATGAATTGCACACCACTAGTTATGACATATCACCCCTCCCTTGAACCCATGTAGAAAATCCTCAAACAACTGCAACCCATACTAGAAGGAGACCCAGTTCTTAAAGAGATCTTCCCAGAACCACCCATCCTAGCCTTCAAACAAGCATCAAACCTCGCTAACCTCATCAGCAGAAGCAAACTTCCTATAGCCCAAAACACACCGAATGGATCCAGACCATGTTATGACAAGAAATGTAAAACCTGCCAACATATCTCTACCACCCCCACGATTACTACACCCCAGAACAGAACCATCAGCATTCCTGGATCTTACGGCTGCACCTCCAGAAATTTAATATATCTCATCCAGCACACCAAATGCCCTGATGGAAAATATGTAGGAGAAACCAAACAACAACTGTACACCAGAATGAACACACACTGGAAATATGTTAAAGACAAGAATACCAAATTACTGATGGGGGCACATTTCTTACAAGAAAACCACTCTCTCTCCAGTTCTAATCCTTAAAGGGAATTTACAAAACACTTTTCACAGACAAGCCTATGAACTTCATTTCATCAACCTCCTTCATACATGGACTAAATATAGACATTGGCCCATGTCATAATATCATAAATCCAATCTTGAAGGCCCAGTCACAGTATCAGCCTGCCTGCTTGAGCAATTTGCCCGGTCTTTCCTGCCACACATTTGTTGTTATGGAAAACTTAATGTAATATAGCAGGAGGCTGCCCATTTATGACTCTGATGTCTAGGGGTGCACACATGACACTGACCTCCCCTTATCATGTCCCATGCCTCGCAGATGACACACGAATTGTTCTATGCTTCAGCTTGAGGCCAGGCTGAAGTCAGTACACTGTTAGGCCTCACACATACCACCTCACTCTCACTGGGGCCTCTACCACTCTGCCATCTTTCACTGGGCCTCTAGCACTTGTGCTCCTCACTGGCCCACATCCATCTTGCTCTGCTCCCTTGAGCAACCACATAGGCCATCAGGCTTTTCTCTTCACTCCTTGGCTGACCCTGGCTCAGCTTTTTGGGCCTCTCCCATGACCCTCATCTACACGGTGACTGGGTAATTTGCCAAACACTGGGCTGACTCTGCCCCTAGCCCCTCACTGGGTAACACAACCCACCTGTTCCCTAATTGGGGCCCGTGACTTGCCCGTTCTACTCATCGCTCCCTCTATGCGGATTCACTCGGCCTTAGGCC
This sequence comes from Alligator sinensis, assembly GCF_000455745.1. Taxonomy (NCBI): domain Eukaryota; kingdom Metazoa; phylum Chordata; order Crocodylia; family Alligatoridae; genus Alligator; species Alligator sinensis. The sequence goes on along the minus strand of NW_005842409.1, from coordinate 676,096 downwards.
CACTTGCAGCCTCAGGCATCTGAAGACTTGTCTGGGCCTCAACACATTCGCCCCTTTGCTCTGGGGCCTCTGGGGTCTTACATCACTGTGGGCCTCAGGTGTGTTTGGTCCCTGTGCCTGTCCCTGGGTATGGGTAATACACCAGGATGTGGGGGCTGGGGTTTTAAGGCACCCATCCTTGCCTTTTATTGGGGAGGTAACTGGCCTGGCATTTCTGGGGGACTGTGCAGCCATGGACAGCCCCACCAGACCACCCATCCCCAGCAGGGTACCTAGCCAGGCCTACCTGTCCTGGTCTCCTCCCTACCAGGCTACTAGTTGTTCTGGGGCTGTTGCTGGCTGCCCATCACCAGCCTAACTCTCTGGACCCTTCCTAATCAGGTGGACTCAATCCCTGCTATCATGCAATCCTGTCAGCTCCTTAGACTTCTTTCCCTCTTGGGCATGGCTCCCCCTTGGGACTTTTGGCCATACAGGCCCTGGCCCACCTTCAGACCAGTCAGAACCCCAGGCCCCTTGGCTCTGGGTATACCTCATGGTGGGCATTCTAGCCCTTTTGGCCACTGTGGCCCTGGTCCCAGAACTGACCAGTCAAGGGTTTTGTCTAGGCTCTCGTGCTGCTCTCCCACTCCCTCTCAGCTAGGGTCACCTGAGCCCCAGGCATCACCCCTGCCTGATCTAATCAGGGGCTTGCCTGGCCCCTGAGTAGGCCTGCAAGCTCTCAGCCCCTTTGCAAGGCTGGTGTCCTGTTGTTCAGCCCAATGCCTTTTCTTGGGGGTTTGGGACCCTACTGGGCCCCCAGGAACCTTCTCCCATCCCCAATAGTTCCTCCCTAACCTCATGGTCTTGTGAGAGCAGCAGGTGTTGTTGCTCCCTGGCTGCTTGCAGCAAACTGCTGGTTCAGCCCTGTGGGCCTGGATCAGAGATGTCCACCTCATCAGGGCTGGCCTGCACCTGTCAGTTGCTTGCTCTCAGCCTTAAAGTGGCAGGCTCCCAAATGCGCAGTACCACAGAACCATAGGGTTTATATCCTTGTAACTGTGTCCTTATTCAATGTTTCATTTTTTCTTAATTTGAGGGTCAGAAAATTTGGGTGCATCCAGGGTTAAGCAACTCAAGGGTGTTGATATTCAAAGGAATATGGCCTTGGCTGAATGGAGGTCTTCAGCCTGAAAAATCAGTGACTGAATAAACTCTGCTTATTTTTTTCAGCTGTTCTATATCCTGTCCTCACAATCAGGATCTATCAGTTCTGGATTAATGACCCATCTCTTTGTGTTGAGGCTGAGAGGACTGAAAACAACAATTTCCATTGAAAATCAATAATCCTTCAATATGATCTTCATTCATACCTGCCAAAGAACAAGGTAAGTCTTGAAGATAAAGTTCAAGACCCTTGTTTACCCTTTGAGTCTATGTTGCTTTGGGATGTTATATGTGGTTCTTACTATCTAGATTTTGTCATTTATATAGGCCAATATCTCCTGTTCATCATAATTTTTCATTTTGTATTCTAAAGCTCCTAGAGGCCTTTGTTTGTGTGTTCCTTCAAATTAAAAAGAATTAATTATTGTTGGTATAAGGAAGCCAGTTCAAAATATATGAATACCATGAAATTTACTGCTCCTTCTACCATATGTGCAACATTTAAAATGTTTCTTGTTTCCCCATTTTGTATTTTGGGGAACATACTTCACTTTGTAGTTTTGAAGCTCAGGTTATCATTGAAGATTCAATAGCAGCTCCATTGAAGGTCTGTTAGCATTTCCATTATAACTCCCTACAGTATTGTCAGAGGTTTTATAACATGGTTGTAAAAATTACTCTCAGCTGAAACTTGGCAAACTATAAATTAAACTTGAAAGTTAATTTCTTTTAGACATAAAGTTTTGATCATTTTTCAATTTTAATTGGGGAGGAAAAATGAAACAAGGTGTAAGGATTTTTTGGGTGGATTTTTTTCAATCTGTGTGTCTGCAGGTTTGGATTCTTTTACAACCATTTCATGTAGATGATCAGCTCATATTGGGGACTAATGACATTCAGTGAGGTGAGCCAAAGAGGAAGAGTCATTTGTGTGGAATTGGTTGCTGATTTGCTTAATGAGAGTTTTTCTGATGCTATATGAGTCAATATGGAATTTAATTTTTAAATATAAGATTTGTAAATAGCATTTTTGATTGCATTCACCTTAAAAGCATTTAAAATAATGTATAATAAAATCATAATGCCACTCATAATGCTAGGTTTTGTATGCAGAATTATTGTACCTCTGGCATTCATATGAACCCCAGAGAAAGCCATTATAGTCAACAAAATCTATCATCTTCATATTAAAAATTCTATACCTCGATGTTGACACAATAGACATAATGGCAGTGGAATGCTTATTATAGACTGTTAGATTAATAGTACTTGGATGGACAGCGGATTATAATGGCTTAGAGTGAAGTAGCCATTATGTTTTATTGGGTTATTGATCTGTGAATCCAAAGAATTTGTGTAGTAGTGTAGGTCTTGATATGCTAACCTCTAATGACTTAGTAGTAACTATCATAGGTGTGGTTTCCTAAGTATGGGCTTGATTCTGCAGCATTTCAATCCTTGTAACTCTTGTAAAGTTATTGCTCCAAATCCAGTCAAGTCAATGTGTGTCTATCAGTGGGTTTTGGATCATACCCTGTACACACAAAGAAACTGCAGACTCAGGCCTCACGAGTTTTTTGAAGATGCATAAATGTCATCCCATTCCAAAAATTTTACCAACAGTCTACCTCTGTTTGGATAAGAATCCCCTCTTGCAGCTGGGCACAAAGCTGTCTATCCTCCCTTTCCTCTCCTGAAGCCTTCTGTAGAACGCTGTGGTCTCTCTCCGTTTGGCCTTTGCTCCCTGCCGGATGCCATTTTTAACTTAAAAAAAAAATGCACTGACACCATGGCTGGAAAAAATCCAGCTGAGGGTTGAAAATCTGTCACACAGGATTTTCAACCCAAATTCTGAATTCAGACCTTTGTTATATTTAACTCTTCATTACAGTTACCATTAATGGAAACATGCATTTTCTTAGATTGAAACTACATTCTAATATGTAGTCTATAAATGTGTAGCTACTTATACTGGATAAATAAATTGAGTTAGCTATTTAATGGTACTTTACTGATTTTTTTGTAGTTTATTACCCTTTACTATTCAAGGAATCATTGGAGATATTTTCAGCATTATTCAGTACCACTAAATTAACATAAAACACCATTGAGAACTGGCAATAGTAATGCATTTAGAACACTTGAAGCATATTCTATTGCTGCATTGACCATTTGGTTTTCCTCCCAAGGGTATGCCACTGGTTACTGACAATGTGGGTCTGTAATAACATTCAGTTCTATAGCAGAATTCTCTAGATGTGTGGCTAAAAGCTGCTTGAAAGCATTTTTATTTTTTCCACACATTCTTTGCCATGATGTATTGAAAGACAGTTCACCTTGTTTTTCTTTTGCTTGTGGTTGTTTCTCTTATTAGATACTGTGCAGTTTGTCACTCCTAAATACTGTCCCATTCTTCAGATTAGGACCCAGCAATCGATTAATCACTGAATGCTCATTCACACACAAACTTACATCAAAATAATATAATTGGTTTCCAGAAATGCTTTTTTCTTGTTTGTGTGCAAGCCTGCAAACAGATACACTTAATTCAGAATATAAATGTCCTATTTTTAAAAATTAAATTAAAATTAAAAAATCAAACCATCATTTGGTATAATATTATTCCAAATGAAATGCCCTCATAGTTTTAGATCACAATAATAGGAGATGGGAATTAAAATTGATTTAGTTGTTATGGACCATGCTTGTGCCTAGGTTTGGCCAAAGTGGTTATTGGCTCCATTTTTACATTTCTGCATATAAACATGTACCATTAGCAGAAATTGTAAGAGTTTCTGAAACATAGCGCAAGTTGGAGCATTGACAGTAAAGGTGACCTGAATAAATATTTGCCTTATATTAACTACCTATACTGTGAAAATGTTCAGAAATGTCCTTAACACACACAAGTAATTAAATGAGAGTGTCACTTAATTGAAATCTAGGCTGGGGGAGAGTGGAGAATGATTGCAGATTTTCTTTTCCCCTTTTGATTTATCTTGGAAAGCAAGGAGAAAAGCAAGGGCTTTTGCTTATATTCTGATTCTTTTTCTCAACTAAAGTAGCATTCCACAAGTCCACAAGTCACCCTGTTGTATCAATAAACTACTTGCTATGAGTAAAGGTGATACATTTTTTTTTGAGTTATTAATCCCTTCAGGGTTTGGAGGGCTAAGTAATGTCTTACTGAGCTCAGAGCCCTATCCTGCAAGGTCCTGAGCACCCTAACTCCTGCTCTAGATTGAAGGCTTTCAGCAATTGTCAGGATTAGGCTCTGAGGTTGCATGCTTGAATTTGCAAACTTTAATAAAAATATAATTTATTGAAGCAAAAATCTTTCTCTTTGGTGCCTTTTCATAAAATGCATGAAATCTCCTCATTATTGCTTAAATGCCCTTCCTGGCATAGGATTATTTATTTCATTGTGGGAATTTTCTTTCTAACACCTGTTCATACTGTTTCTACTGAAAATTTCTTTTTCTGTTCAAGGTTATCACTTAAAAAAAAAAAGTATTCAGTCCACTGAATCAGTTTCCTTGCATAATCCACTGAGGAATGTACTGATCTGCTTTTTGTATCCAGATGTAGTTTAATTGTTTAACATAAAGACATATGTCGAGATTTAGGAAGAACTCCCCCCAGAACTCAGTATTATCATTATGTGCCAATTTAAAACTATCAATGATCAACTAGAGATCTTTGTTGCCCTTCAATTAAAACATACTAGATGGGCAGGATATGGTAAACCAGATGCAATAATTAGGAGAATAGTTTAACTGTTCATATTACATGCTATTTGCTACGCCATGATCATTAAACAAAAAGTAAAGCCAACTACGGTTGTATGGTCTCATAAAAATTCTATTTGGCTTGGAAGTTCAGTACCATTTTACATTAATGTTAAACACTCCAATGAGATAATTACAGAGACATGAGTAAACCGTGTTGAACACTTAAACAGTGGAAACAGACTCAAACTATTACATTGAGGAAATTGAACATTATAAAATAAGGTATTTTTCACCCTAATAATAAATGAAAGGGGAAAAATCCCACCCTCTGCCTTAAATAACTCTGCTTGGAAAACTAGTTTATTGGGATACAGTAGACACTAGAGTGTGCTTAAGAAAAGTGATTTATAATTAAAACAACATAAGCTTCTTTTTTGCTTTTCAATGTAACTTCACAAATAGACCAATTTACAAAGATAAGGCTATATTTGAATGGGCTGATCAAATAGAATATTAATTGATTGAACATGTTTAACATTTTTTTAGACATTACAAACCTTTTCATTTTGCTGGCATCCTAATGTTCATCTCAGATATTTAAGAAGCCATTCATAAATGTTCTGTCCTTCAAATCTACAAACACATGGTTTTCAAAATCAGGGTACCCTAACAACATCCCAATGTTCTAGAGTCTTTGGTTGGACCCTGCAGGTAGTACACGTCTAACCCAACTGAGCATTAGTGGAGTTTTTGTGATAACATGTGGTAGAACTGTGTGGCAGCGAGAAGCCAGGTGCCACTAAAGAAGACCTACCGGAAGTGTCGGGAAAGTCCCAGTGGAGAGACGAGCTGGTGCGGTCAGTACTGGTGCCAAGGAGAGAAACCCTGGCCCCAGCACTGGCATGCTTTGTCAGTGCGTGCTGGCTTCGATTGGCTGTGCGGAACCCAGATGGCAAGCTAAAAGCCGCTTAAGACCTGTAAGAGAGGCAACCGGAAGTGAATGCCCGGAGCTGTGTAAAACAGTGTCTGGGCACAAATTGCCCTGTGAGGGGAGAATGGTGGGAGCCGAGACTGCGAGCTGCATTTAGAGGCTCGGAGGAATCTATGAACTTACTGGTTAGAGCCTTGTGGAAGGTCTAGAGTGACGAGTGGTCTCCTGGAAGTGAGGATCCTGCGAAGAGAGAGTGAGACAAAGTATCAAACTGTTACAGGAATATACTGGTTGCCTAGGACTGTTTCTGGAAGGCACCACAGAGAACCAGTGAGACCTTACTTACCTGATTGTGACAGTAACACTGGGTTGGCACCAGGTGAGGTGTAGGGGAGGTAGAGCCCTAAGAAACGTTGCCTGATTTGGCTGAGTGCTGATGTGAGGAGACATAAGACCTTCCTTCCAATCTTTATAATTAGAAACATCAAAGACATGGCAGGTGAAAACATTGGGCGTGGTGATAGCCAAGCCAGCAGGCTATGCTGTCTGCCTGTAGGGGTGAAGGAGTAAGGAAACGTACTGAGATGAGTACATGTCCAGTCAAAGAGACACACAGGCATCTACAATCTGTCTGCCATTTTTAGTAAATATTATCAATATTATAGTATTAGTAGTTAGTGGGTGCATCTACATGAGATGCTACATCACTGTAGCTTGTTGCTGTGGTGATGTAGCATCAGTGGGTAATAATCCTGATGCTACTGCCAGTGCACAGTAGCAATGAGCTACTGTGCAATAGCTTGTTGCTACTGTGTGGTAGGGTCAGAAACAACCCATGCACCACCAGAGTACTGGCTGTACCATTGGGTACTGCGCAAATGCAGTACCAACTGCACAGTCAGGGACACGTGTAGACGCACCCAGTACATATAGTACTATCTAGTACTTATAGCGTAAGTAAGTATAACTAAGTGCTGTTTTTATTAAATAAGCTAATTAGTTAGAGGATTTTTTTTTCCTAGTGGTACTGCACACAAGGACCTGGAGATGTAGTTGAGTGTTTACCTTCTGAATGATCTGTAAGAGTTTTATCAGTGACGCTTTACTTTATAACTGACCCAAAAAGCAGAAAAAAGTAAATTATCTTCAAGGAAAAGACTCCATTGGCTCCTGGCAAACCCTACTCCTTATTTTTCACATTTTGTACATCACATATAAATTTCCATAATGAAACACTGACTAAATCAGGTTTTTTAGAGCAGCACCATTGGAGTGTACATATGACATTTATTTGTATTAGGTGCCGTTGCTCTGATCAAGCAGGCCAGACGGGTCCAAGCAGGTGAGTTACCACACTTGCCCCTGTTCTATGGATCATGTGACTGACCCAGTTCCCTGCAACCACATTGGCTGCTGAAAGAGCCATTCATCCATTGTAAACATATCTGTAGCCTCAAGTTGTAGGCCTGCCTTCATATGCCCTCAGTTTGTTTGGCCAAGCCTCACAGCTCTCCTGGGTTCTCTTGACCTCTGACCTGGCTTTGGCTTTTCCTAACCTTTGGATTTCCCCTGAAACTTGGTGCTGGTTCTTCTCTGTCCGTTTTTCCTGGTTTACTAACCCAGCTTGGACTCCTTGAACCTGATCCTGGATTTTCCCTGGAACTTGGCACAGGTTCTCTGGCCCCTGGCTCCTGACTTCAGCTTTTGTCCTGGACTATGTCACTTGGATCTCCCCTCTTGGCTCTGGTAACCTATGCCCCTGCTCTGCTAACCTCCTAAATGCCTCCCCAGGGCCTATCCATTGGCCTAGCTGCCTACATCCTGCCTGTACCCTCCCAGCCATCATGTTTTCTGGAGGGTAGATGAACCACCTGCAAGTTAGTGGATGCCTTGCCAGCGTAGAAATAGAAAATAACTCTAGGTCTTTCTCTCTTCCCTTAATGGTTGGTTCTGCATGTACCAATAGTCAGATCTGGGAATGATCTAGAACCAATAGTGCCACTATACATTTGACTAAAATGCATTTTCCTAGCCTGTGTCACAGGAGAGAGTTAATTCAGCAAACCTCCTGTTAAAAAAATACATGTGGAATAGTAGGATACCAGGAGAGTAATCTAGGTAGTGCTAGCATTTCATTACAGCATAACCAGACTGCAGTTCTTTCTGTAAGGAAGCCTTGTAGGTCGCAGGGTTTACTTTCCCTTGGTGGCCCCTTTTTTAATGCAGCATTTAGCCCCAGGATATTTACTTAGCAGAAACAGACACACACAGTAGAAATCATTTTTAACTTTTTTCACATGTAAGTATCTTTCCTTTCCTCTTCCTATGGCTGTAGCATCCACTTATTTGCTTCAGGTTCTTAACTCCTTAGTTTCTACAATACAATCTTGCTTGAAATCTACCTGGGACCAAAAACACTTGGCCTGTTTTTTTGATTTATTTAACTTTGTGCTCCATTTTATACTCACTGTTTTGTGCCTTTCTGGCAGACATAATTAGCTGTGAGCACAAAGGATGGAGGTTAGAGACTCAGCTACTAGATTGAGCCCTTAAGGCATGCGCTTTGCTATATTACTGCTATTGGGTGTGCGCTAAGTTATTTGCAGGCATATAAGACCAGCTTGAAATGACACCCTTTAGTAAAGGCTACATAGGTACAGAGTTTGCAGGGAGAGCTCTGTTCCTAGACTTCCCTTTTTTGCAGCTTTTGCATATGGGTGCATAGAGTCTTCCATTTAGTAATCCTCTTGGCCAGAAATGCTCCATGCTACCGTATGAATCAATATATGGACATCCCTAATGTATTGTTAAATGGGTTAGCAATTCTAAGATGGAAGGATATGGAACACTTGCTGGTGGTGTATGTGGAGTTGCTAATGGTGATAGTGACAAACCCTTTTCACCTGCAAAAGGGTTTAAAAAATAGTTTTCATCATATTGCTTTTCCTTGTTGGCATTTTCTTTAGAAATGGCATTGATTGTTAATCAGAGAGGAGGGAGGGACTGTTACCTGGAACAAGAGGACAGTTAAGTGGAAGCTTAACACAACACTCCCCAAAGAACACGGTTCATGGTATGCGAGAGGTTCAGAATGTTATGTTAGGATTTATAAATCACAGGTGGCTGACCAGAAAGCCACTACTAGTCCCAGGGATTATGACAAATGGTAATTTAGAGTCCTTCTAATTCTGGATGAGTTTTCTGCAGCCATGAGAGACATACTTCTGAAGAAATAATTGGTGGGAATTCCTGAGTGTCCAGGTTATCTGATTTTACCAATAGATATTCAAAGCAGGTGGCCTGCTTCACCTTATTGAATCAATTAAGTGAATCTGTAAAAGAGGCCTGTCTGGTTTCAGAAGGCAGCGTGTGGTAAGTAAAGGAAGTAACTGTGTTTGTTAGAGTAACTGCTTCTATGGAAGACTAGGTGGAGGAGCTTTAGTTTGATTCAGGGCTTATTTTTTGTTTTAGTCATTGCCATAAATAATTTCTGTAAGTATATGATTTTTCTGCAAGGCCCCTGAGGTCCTTATCAAAAGATTAAATTAACAGACACAATAAATAAAAGACAGTTTTGCCCTAAAGAATCTCTGCCACTGGTTTGGGAGTAAATTGTGCATGTGTGTACATATTTGCACCAGCATATACACTATGTGCATAGCAAAGAGTCCCTTCTCAGCTGAAATACCAAGAACTAGAACAGAGGTGCTTAACGTATGGCCTGAGGGCTAGATCTGAAGTGACTGGATCCAGCCCACAGCATACAGGATCAGTGGCAAGTGATTACCTGGCACATCCTCTTCTCTGCCCTGCGCCATGCCTCTGATCCCTCTGCAACTTACCCCTATGGCAAGCAATGTTTGCTGTCTTTCTTCCCTTTTTCTCTCCCACCTCCTCTATGGCAGGTGCTATTTACTGGAAGTAAGCTCTTTTCCTTTCTTCCTCTTCTCCCCCTTCTTTCTCTCCTTCCCTCCCCTAACAGGGGAGAACAGTGGCCCAAAGTGCAGCCATGCTGCAAGCACGTGGCCCACTGCTCTGAAAAGGCAAGCATCACTGCACTAGACTATAACTGAGTCTGTGAAGAAACATCTGAAAAGCAAGCCTTATGAATGTATAGCATTTATACAAGGATGGCTTGCACTTTTTGTTGTTTTCCAGCCTCCTCTAAGGCTGCATATGTATTATTACTGACTTTCTGCCAGAACCCAACTAAAAATCTTTGGCCATGAAGCCTGAGATTAGAAAGAATGACTTTTTAATAAGGGGGCTGCTTTAAATTATTCAGAGTTCCTCCCTTTCCCCTGTTCCTTCTCTTGATGTTTTGGACCAGCAGCTCATTTCTAGCTGTCAGTGTCTTTAGAAAATACATTTTAAAGAAACAACCTGAATGTATAAGGAACACTGAAATTAAAACATAACAGTTTCTGCTTCATTGCCTACAGTAGAACACACAACTGTCTGTTTCATTTAGTTGAGAACACAACAGAATCACTGAATACATGAGTTCTGTGTAATCTCCTAAAATCCTGTTTAGGAAACAAACATGCAAATGTACTGGCACCAGAGCTTATTTTCTGATGCTTTTTTAAGGGAAAAGATATAATGTGCATTTTTGAGGACTCCACGGGAATACAATATCCTCTGAGCCTGGGCCAGCCACTTTAAAGAGAATAGGAACTGAGCAGTCTTCTCTCCAAACTGGAACTAGATCCAAACTTAACATGTTTTTGGAAGCTTGACAAATTTGGAATGCTTCTTTTGTCTCCACCCCCATAACTTCTTATTTTCATGCTTCTCTGCATTTCTGGGTTCTGTCTGAGATGGGAGCTAGAAACACCAATGTGTTTCAAAAATGTGTACCAAAAGAGAGAGGAAGTTTTTGTGTTATATTTTGACCCAACTGGAAGAAAAAAATTCTCACAAAACTTAAAAAGGAGCTTGCCTTTGTGAGATTTCCAAGCTAGTTTTGAAAAGCCAAAAAGCAGGATAATATTTAAGGGACAGTAATAATTTATGATTTCTATTACAAATATTCATTCATAATTATGTTTGACCTTCCTTTTTCATGCAAATTCTGCCTACTGCTATTATTAATCTAATAAATACAAAAATATAGACTTTGTTTAGAATAAATATTGACAACTGAAGGGGGAGTTTATGATAGAAAAGGGATTTTAAAACAAGCAGGACAAGAGTCCTCTTTTTCTCGTGTCCTTGTCATAAAATGGATAGTCTTCCAAAATCTTGCACATGCGATGGCTCTTTCTGTTGGTGCAGCAAGGTCCTCCTTCATACAGGACTCACCAAGGAGTCAGCAAATGAGCATGTGATCCATAGTCTGCACTTCACCTCACTTGCATATATTTATGTCATTAGAGTGACCCCATTGATCATGTTTGTTTTTGATCTTCCAGTTTGCATGTACAGGTGACTCAGAGATTGCCTTGTTGGCCAGTCTAGATCAGCCCCTCTTGGAAGGTCCTTCTGGGGTTCCAGGTCCATTTAAGAGTGTTGGCTATAAAGGACCAACTCACAGGATCATCTTAAAATTCTAGTTTATTGGATGGATGCAGAAGTCAGACCATAAATGTTGGTGCTGATCCCCTCAAACACACACACTCACAGTAGCTAGCTATGAACACTAAGCACCGGTGTCAAGATATACCTATTCCCAAGTGCTGGAGTCCACCGTCGATGGCCAGTCGAAGCTTCTTTCAGTGCGATGTTGCTTCAGAAGGGGGTTGCTGACTGGTCCTTCTGGCTGGACAGGCAGGGTGCTAGTCAGGTCAAAGAGGGTGCCATTTGGGGTCATTCTTCACTGCCTTTTATCTCTCTCTGGCAGACTTTGGTGACTCCCCAGTTCTCGGGCTTACCCAATCCAGGGGTCATTGACCTCAAGGGATGTCCCTCTTGGTAGCTGGTGGATGGCAGCTGTCAGCCCCAGGGGTCATGTCTGCAGGTACGTGCAGTCTCAGGAGTCCATTGATGAATTTTGATTGATTCACTGCTGTGATAAATATAGCTCTGGAAGTGGTTGATCAGGGGTTATTTCAGCCCCAAGTCTCCGTTTTCAGTGTTGATTAGTTCAAACGGGGACTTCCGTACCTTTAACAATGAAGCCCTTGAAACCTGGCTCTTTATTGATTCTTTCCTCTCCTTGGTCTCTGATTTTGTAGGTGTTAATTGCCACTCATTAACATGCTTATCCAGACTAGCTACTATGTTACACAATCAACCATGATTCATTGAGGGACCTGCTCCATACAGAGATTCCTGCCCTTGCTAACATATTTACATGGTACAACTTACTTTTAAACTTAAAGTACATTTGTAAAAGCATCTACAAGCTCTATTTTCACTACAAACACACCTTACATAAAAATAATAATGATATAATAAAAGAAAAAGAGAGAGGAAGGAAGAAAAGGTAGAAAAGAGAAAGCATCCCCAAAAAGGGGGTAAATACTGAAAGAGGGGCTTTTGCCATATGGAGGAGCTTCACATTTGACGGGGGGTGGGGGGGCAGACAAAAGGGTTTCTTGCTACAAGAGCACCCAATTGCACATAATCTTTCCTTTCATAACCTCACTCATGCCCTGTCAGCCACTGTGTCCAACGGCATAACACTGGTCACAAAAGTCTTTCATGCTTAAGCCATTTATTTACTTCTGTGTGACCACAGTGTGAATGGCTGGGGTCTTCCATCTGCTGTGATCTTTCTTTTTGGCTTGCTACCTTTCTTCTGACATCAGGTGGTACAATGCCAGTCAATAAGTACTATTTTTTGGTGTTGGCTTTAGACCATCCTTTATTTCATGACAGCTATAGTTTAGAACTGGGTCTAATTTCTTGGCATGAAGTGATTGTTCCCATACTGGTCATGCAAACTCTGCAGTGGAGTGACATAAGGTAATAACTGTGGTTCGTAATATAGCTGGGTTCGCTCTCCACTTTGAGGTGACCAATTTTCGAGTATGTTGTTGTGGGTACTGACTTTCTCTTTCATCTTCTGTACATGTGCTTTGAAGGTAAGTGTTTGGTTTAATGTAACCCCCAAGTACACAGGTTTTGGGTAATTAGTCAGTGGAATTCCATCTCAGGTGATGCTTAATGTCCTCTTGGCTTCTCTATGGTGGAGGTAAAAAGCTGCGACTTGCATCTTGGTTGCATTGGCACAAAGCTGGTTCTTACTGTAGTAATCTGAGAGGTTGCTCATTGCACATGTCAGTCTGTTTTTGACAGTGGCAAAGTCCTTCTCTTGCAACATGATACATAGATCATCAGCATATATGAAGCTCCTTGTATTACTCTGTATGACTTGGTCATTGATATATATATTAAAAGGATTGGTACTAGCACACTACACTGTGGAAGGCCATTTTATTGTTGTCTCCAGTGGCTCCATTTTTTCAACAGTTCTATATAAAAAATCTATTCTACAAGAGATCAAATGATCTACACTAGGTGGTAGTCTTGTGTCATATTGTAGACTTTGGCAAGCAGGTTTTGGTGGTCGACTGTCATATGCCACTGATAGGTTTACAAACACAGCACCTGTTATCATCCTTTTCTAAAATCCATCTCTTCAGTATGCAGGGTGATGTTTAGCATTTGGCTAGTGCAGGACTTGCCTGGTCTAAATTCAGCTTCTTCTGGTATTAGATGTTGTTCAATATGAGGTGATTGAGAATAAGACATTCATAAAGCTTATAAAGATGGCCCAGAAGTTCAGAGGCATCCTTCCCTGGCTTAATAGAGCTATTACATGGGCTTGCCATCATAATTTAGGTATTCTAAGGGTTGATGAGCAATTGTTAAGGCATAATACCAATAACTTGGTTGTGGGACCAAAGTGTTTGATCTGCTCTGTACATATATCATCAAGTGCAGCTGGCTTTGCCATCCTTCAAGTGACTTATTCCAGCATAAAGTTCATCTGTTGTGTATGGCATGCTGTGATGATTTTCCTCAAGAACAGGATGAGATGGAGAGAGGAATAATTAATAGTGATCTTACTAAAAATTATAACTAAAGCTTTCTAAGGGATATCTTTTTTTTCTAAGTGGGGAGAGATGCCTGAAACAATTTAGGGAGAGGAAATTCAATACCATTTGGTTGTTTGCTCAAACCTTTTCAATATGGTCCATCACAAATACTTTGGCCCTTCCATTTAGGTGAGTCTTCAATGCACATTTAAGATTTAGATGCGCTGTGGACACAATCTTGAATAAATTAGGAACCTGACAGCAATCTGTCCATTTTGCTCTGTTGCACCTTTTCTCCCAACATGGTCTCCTCAGGGTTTTGAGCACAACAACATTTTTAACATGTCAGGCAAAGAATGCAACCTAAATTACTCTGGCTTGCAGATATCAAAGCAATGCACTACTCCTGAGAACCAAGCAGTAGAACTGACCATGAAATTGGAGTTTTCCACTTCTGAAATCATGTTAGTGACAGTATAACATAGCATAGAATAATAGAAAATGAGGGTTGGAAGGGACCTCATGAGGTCATCTAGTCCAACCCCCTGCTCCAAGCAGGACCACCGCCAACTATATCATCCAGGCAAAGCTTTGTCTAGCTGGGTCTTAAAAACTTCCAAGGATGGAGAGTCCATAACCTCTCTGGATAACCTGTTCCAGTGTTTTACCAACTGCTACTCCTAGAGAGAATTTTTTTTTTAATATCTAACCTAAACTTTCCTTGTTGCAACTTAAGACTGTTGCTCCTTGTTCTGTCATCTGCCAACACTGAGAACAGTCCAGCTCCATCCTCTTTTGAACCCCTCTTCAGGAAGTTAAAGACTGCTATTAAATCCCCTTTCAGAGAGTAAATAAGCCCAGTTCCCTCAGCCTCTCCTGATAATTTATGTGCCCCAGCCCCCCTCACCATTTTTGTTGCCCTCTGCTGGACTCTTTCCAATTTGTCCACATCCTTTCTGTAATGGGGGGCCCAAAACTGAACACAGTACTCCATATGTGGCCTCACCAGTACTTAAGAGGGGAATAATCACTTCCCTTGACCTGCTGACAACACACCTACCAATGCAGCCCAGTATGCTGTTAGCCTTCTTGGCAACAAGGGCACACTGCTGGCTCATATTCACTCAGTTTATTGTTCACTGCAACCCCCATGTCCTTTTCTGCAGAGCTGCTGCTCAGTCAGGCAGTCCCCAGCCTGTACTGGTGCATGGGATTATTCCGTCCCAAGTGCAGGACTTTGCACTTGTCCTTGTTGAACCTCATGAGATTCCTTTTCAGCCAATCCTCCAATTTGTCTAAGTCACTCTGAATCCTCGCCCTACCCTTCAGTGTATCTACTACTCCCCTCAGCTTGGCGTCAGCTGCAAACTTGCTGAGGGTGTACTCTGTGCCATCTTTCAGGTCATTGATGAAGAGTGTCAGCATGTAACTATGAGGGACCCTTGCCTGGATGACACGTTGCTGTTCTATTGAAAGAGGAAAAAAATTAAACAGTATTGGACATGGGGCTTTCCTTAGGGGCCAGCACACCCTTTAAAGCCATTTGCTCTCTGATGGTCTGTCTGTCCATCCCCTTGACAGCAGTCACTTTGATATTGTTGTAAGTCTATAGAAATGAACTGTTTTGTTTTTTCAAGTATTATTTCAAACACCTAACTCATATTTTTATTTGAGATGGTAGATAACATTTTTGTTACTTGTCTCTAACATACTTAGAGGAATTATTTTTAATTAGAGCTGGAAATGCCTATCAAAGACTTTTTTAACTAGAAAAATTTTGAAAATGTTCCTTCAGGTTATTTTGTCCAATCCTCTTCCTTTACAGCATTGCTCCTTATAATGCATTCTTAATATATTCTGTGTTAATAGATGTCATTGCCTTAGATCTTTTCCCTGTGGTAAAACATATTCTAGCCATCTTTGAAGACACTCTATATCCCTGTACAGCTCTAGCCCCCCTGTTGCACCATGCCACTACAGGGAACACTGTAGACAAGATAACAGCCCAGGGCTACATTCCCTTTTGGATTAATTGTTGTGGGTATAGAGGATGGACAACCTTTGAAATCCTCTCCCTTTTTCCTGTTTGCCTACCATATGGGCTATTAGCTATTCAGAGAAACATGTAGGATCTAATGGGTACAGTCTGGTACATGGTTGGCAAATTTTTTTGATAAGTTTTTATGCTTATCAGACTTTCTAATACTCCCCCTGGTAATTATTTCCCTCATACAATAGTAGAAAGCTGTCATCCTGTATTACTTCTTAGAAATTTCTTCTTACTTTAAATATAGGGCTAGATACCTAGTGAGTACAAATAGAGCTCTGTCTATCAAAACCAGGTGAACTACACTGATTTACACTAACTGAGAATTTTGCTTGTAGTTCTTAAGAACTTTTCTTCATAAAGCACTCCAGTCAGTTTTACATGCCCTTCTCTTCATTTCAAGTACATGGTTCTTAAAAAGATTATGCCTAGAATAATTCATTAATACTTCATAGAGGTACTGTCCTCACCCTGGATCATGGTATGATGTCTTTCTTCAAGACAACTGAATAAGCGCAGCTTAATTCAACCTTTTGCACTGAATCAGCATGCCTTCCTTCAATTAAACCCAAATGTTTTATGAACTTCTGGGAAAGTTTGATTGAAAAGCTCTTTGAGGAAAGGCTTCTAACCTTGCTATTTTGATGTGAGGGATACTTGACCTGGTGGTTTGTGAACAGGTGATTTTTTTTTTAGTGTGTTCACTTGTTTGTCATGTTTATTTGAGATGGTTTGTCTTAACCAGATCATGCTGCATTATGCTCAGGCCAGTTCCTGCAATACAGGGAGTGCCTTCAGAGAGGTGCAAATCACCCTCAGCTCCCACTGAAGATGAAAACTAACTGTAGGATATACAGCCTCTTGAGAATGCTTGTAAATATTATGCCTTCAGGACAGATACTATGTTTGCTTCATATATGGTGTATTAAATTGTAGGGATGGAAATGGAAATAATTACAGTTCACTTATTGCTGTTAGTTGTAAAGTTTAATAAGGAATTAAGATTTTATAACATGCTTTATTTTTAATAATTCACAGATGCAACTACAGTGAGCTGCTATAATGACTGATACCTGTGTGTTTTGCTGAAGCAGCATATACAGAATGCCTTCTTGCTATGTAGAGTTGTTATGAACCAGGGTGTAGTATAAATGTGCTATATCATTTAATAAATGATAAAGGATTTATAAATAGAAGCACAATATAAAATGTTACCATATGCTCAAAGTAATGATCAGGCATTTACTCTCAGTAGTGAGAAAATGTTTTTGGATTCAAGCTTGTAGTACCATATGGGCATGGATGTGAAAGGAAAACAACTGTGTGTTTCAGAAGGGAGCAGATTTTTTTCCCAGTCCTTTGTGGAGAATGGGGAAGAAGAAATTAGTCATGTAATTAAACTCCTCAAGAATCTCCCCAAACTGAGAAGCCTCAGTCAAATTGGTTGGGAATTATATATAATTGTATTAAATGTTCACACAATGAAATGTCCATTTGTGATCCAGGTAAACTACAAGAAATATAGCGCCAAGTACATTTACTTCTAAACTATATATTAAAATTATTCATGTTGGTTGTTTCTCTATTTTCTTTAAAATTATACCTGTTAGGGGCTGGAATTCAGAATTTACTCCTCCTTAATTTTACAAACAATATTTGCCAGATTCTTAGGCGTTGTGTAAATTGTATAGCTCTGCTGAAGTCAATGGAGTTATGCTAATTTACACTGTGAAAGTCTTGCCATTTTGTTTTTACTAATAATATAGTATAGAATAGTCTTACTTTAATGCAGACATACTATTTAAATATCTCAAAGTTGGGATCCGAAAGGCTTTTTATAGCATAGAAAATCATAAATTGCTAAGATAAGTAAAAAATAATAAAGAAATGCATTTTTATTATGCCTACTGCTAAGCACTTTTCATGAAAGATGTGTTCTTAAATATATATGACACAGTTTCTGGAAGATTTGTAATTGTCTCTTTCTTAGTAAACAAGAAAAAAATATTCTGAAAAAAAGAAAAAAAGTTCTGGGAGCTGGGGCTGGCTGGGGCAGCCATGGTGGGGTGGAGGGGACTGGAGGAGCAGGCAGGAGATGGGGCCTGGTGGGAGTCCCCCCATGGTCCCCTCCCCTGTCCTCCAGCCCCCACCCCCTACTTACCAGCATAGAGTCTGGGTCCAGCTCCCTGTGGCGGCATGCAGGGACTACCTGAATCTCCGAACCTCTCTGAATCTTTTCCAAATTGATTTTCAGAGCTTTGAATTGATTTGGACCTTTATATTGGTCTCCTGATTTGATTCAGATTTGGAGATTCAGCCGCTGAATCAGGTCGAATCTCCTCTGAATTGAATCAGCACCTGAAGCTTCGCACAGCCCTAGCTGACATACTGAAGCTAATTTTAAATTATCTAGCTCAGGTACTAAGGTCTAACTGTGGCAACACAGAATTTGGCACCGGCTGAAAAAAAAAAAAACACCTGATAAACTGGGTAAATATATAAGTAGCCAGCCTGCTTTGAATTCTGTGCTACCATGGTGAGCCAAATAGGAGTTATGGCTTGATGTTGAAATTCCTGAGTGAGGCTCTGTGGTCTGTGAGATACAGGAAAGTCAGATTGTCCTGATGGTCATATACTGGCTTTGATACAAATGAATTAATGTTCAGAGGTCTTACTGGTCTTTCTCCCTGAACCAGCAGTATACTAGACTCCTTGAAGTGGGAGGACAGTGAGGTAGACTATAGATCTAATTGTACTCATCCTTGTTTCACCAGAAATTCATCCTTCAATGAATGGCCTGCAAGCTAACCCTCAAGAAGTTGCTTGGTCTTATCTTGCTTCTAATAGCTCCTGTTGCACTGACTCATTTCTGTGTTGCCTCCTACCATACTGTGGCTTAACAACACTTCTTCCTTGTGTTCTTGTAAACTGTATTCAAGCATTTAGGAGGAAATAAAGTCCTTAAATACTTTAGCAGATATTTTTCTATTAGCTGGTCAGGATGAACCTGTGTTTTCCTTTGCTACTTAGATCTAAATTCTTTGTCCTTTTAAAATAATCAGAGAAAGATAGAACAAACGTTGCTATTCTGAAATATTTGGAATTTTTTCCCCCCTTTTTTGTTGAATTTATTTCAGCTTCTTTCACTTTATGGCACTTCCATCCTCAGTCAGAAATGAGACGGATGGAAAGATTACAAGGAGGCCTCCTTTTGTAAGACCTCCAGATTAATACTGCTAATCAAAGAGGTTTAGGGAATTTGGAGGGAGGGAGGGAGGGAAGGGGTCCCTTTACACTAGAATCTTCTTTTGCAAATCAATTGAATAGTGTTATTAGTGTTAATGATGGTTTTCAGGAGCTACTATCCAATGATCTCTTTGATTGTTAGATATGATAGTGATTATGGGAGTGTGTAGACAAAACTGGGGCCCTAAATTGAAGCAGTGCTTTTTATAATCCACCACTTTAAATTAGGGCCCCTGTTTTGTCTACACACGCCCCCCCCCCTCCCCCCCATTTAAAAAACCCCCTCCATTTTAAAAAACACCGCTTCAGTGTAGGGTTGATTAAAACCCCATGTCACGCACATACCCCACTGACTTACCTGCCTCTCTGGTGGGGAGGGGATGGTGAGCTGCTGGGAGGTGGAGCGGTCCCTGGGCTACAGGAGGGGGATGCTGCTTCCTTCTGTGGCGGCAGCGCCCCGTGCCCCCCAGGCGGCACCCACCCACAAGCACCCAGGGGCCACCACAGCCATGGAGGGAAGCACTGGGCCCTGGTGCAGCTCAGGCAGGCAGTCTCTGGGGGTGGGGGAAAGATCAGGCTCACCGCTTTTCTTGGGCAGAGCCTGCTTTCCCAGGCTGCTACCAGGCAGTCTGCAGGGCTTCCTACAGAGCTGCAGAGCTGCACAGAGCTGGTGCTTTGCTCTGTGACTGTAAGGGTAGCAAACTGAAACTCTTCAAAGGAGTTTTAGTTTTCTGTGCCCCAAGTCATTTAAGGTGCATTATACTGCCAAATTCCCTACAGTGGCTGGAATTAATGATCAATACACTGCTGAGGCATGCAAACACAGACACCATTAAAGTAGTGGAAAAGAATTTAGCTCGCTTTAATGCGTCATGCACACACGCCTCTCAGTTTGTCTGCACATGGCCTGATTATGATTCCCGTTCTTTCATAAAAAATGACAGCTTTTGTAAACAAAACTAGCCAAAACTCTGGAGTTCCAATTCATGGGAAATAGCTGCTTCAGGAGTCTGGAATCTCTGGGTTTCCTAGCGGGTGCTGCCCATGTAGCATGGGTGCTTTGGAGCCACATGCCAGAACTGCCAGGCTCCCAACTCCAAGGCAGTTAACCTGGAAACCTTGCGAGTGATAGAATCATAGAAAATGATGGTTGGAAGGGACCTCTGCAGATCATCTAGTCCAACCCCCTGCTCAAGGCAGGACCCTACCCAACTATATCATCCCAGTCAGGGCTTTGTCTAGCCAGGTCTTAATTCAACCCATACTTCCTTAGATTGTTAGCAAAAATATTGTGGGAAACTATCAAAAGCCTTGCTAAAGTTAAGGTATATCACATCCACTGTTCTCCCCCATCCACAGAACCTATCATCTCATCATAGAAGGCAATCAAGTTGGTCAGGCATGACTTGCCCTTGGTGAATCCATGCTGATTGTTCCTGATCTCCAAGTGCTTGGTGAATCCATACTGACCTTCTTCTCCAAGTGCTTAGAAATGGGTTCCTTAAGGACTGCTCCATGATTTTTTCAGGGACTGAAGTGAGGTTGACTGGTCTGTAGTTCTCCAGATCCTCCTCCTTCCCTTTTTTAAAGATAGACACTATATTTGCTCATTTCTAGTCTTCCAGGACCTTTCCCAATCACCCAAGAGCTTTCAAAGAAAATGGCCAGTGGCTCTGCAATTACATCAGCCAACTCCCTCAGCACCCTCAGGTTCATCACATCCAGCCCCATAGACTTGTATATGTCCAGAATTTCAAAATAGTCCCTAACCTGTTCTTTCACCACTGTCAGCTACTCACCTCTGGCCCAAACTATGTTGCCAGCTGCAGTAGTCTGGGAGCTGACCTTGCCTATGAGGAGTGAGGTAAAAAAAAAAAGAAAAAAAAAAAAAGACATTGAGTGCTTCAGTCTTTTCCATATCATCTGTCACTAGGCTGCCTCTTCCATTTAGTAAATGACCCACTCTTTCTCTGATCTTTCTCTTGTTGCTGACATGCTTGTAGAAATATGTGTTACTCTTCATATCCCTTGCTAACTGCAACTCTAATTGCACTCTGGTCTTCCTGATTTCATCGCTCTATGTTCAACCAATACTCCTATCCTCCTGCCTAGTTATTTGTCCAAGTTTCTACTTCTTGTAAGTGTCCTTTTTGTGTGTTAGTTCACTAAAGAATTCCCTGCTAAGACAACCTGGTCTTCTGCCATACTTTCTAGTCTTCCTGCACTTTGGGATAGTTTGTTCCTGTGCCCTCAGTAAGGTTTCTTTAAAATAAAACACCTCTCCTGGACTCCTTTTCCACTCACACTAGGCTCCCAGGGGATCCTGCCCACTAGTTTCCTGAGTGAGTTGAAGTCTACTTTTCTGAAGTCCAGGGTTCTTGCTTTGCTACTTTCCTTCCTTCCTTTCCTTAAGAGCCTGAACTCAAGCATCTCATGGTCACTGTTGCCCAAGTTGCTGTCCACTTCTACATTCCCCACCAATTCTTCCCTGTTTGTGAGCAGCACGACAAGAAGAGCACAGCTCCTAGTTGGCTGCTTCAGCACTTGCATCCAGAAGTTGTCCCCAGCAATCTCCAAAAACTACCTGGATTGCCTGTGCACTGCTGGATTGCCCTCCCAGAAGTTGCAGTGATTGAAGTCCCCCATGAGAACCAGAGTCTGTGATCTGAAAGCTTTTGCTATCTGTTTGAAGAAAGCCTCATCCACCTCACCTTCCTGGTTTTAGCAGATACCCACCAGATATCACCCTTGTTGTTTTCCCTTCTGGCTCTAATCCAGGGATTTTCAACAGGCCTATCTCCAGTTTCATATTGGATCTCTGAGCAATCATACAGATCTTTTACATACAGCACAACTCCTCTTTTCCTCTGCCTGTTGGTCCTTGATACCCATCCATGATAGTGCTCCAGTCATGCAAGCTATCCCACCAAGTATCCGATAATCCAGTCATGTAATAGTTCTATCATTGTGCAAGGACTTCCAGTTCTTCAAGCTTGTTTCCCAGGTTCCTTGCATTTGTGTATAGACACTTGATATAACTAGCTGATTGTCCTACTTTCTCAGGGATTATGAGAAGGCTTCCCCTTGCGCTTCCTCCAGGTCTCTGCTTCTCCACTTACTCTGGGGCTTTTGTCTCAATTCCCCTCGGCAAACATAGTTTAAAGTCCTCCTCACTAAGTTAGCAAGTCTTTCTGTGAAGGTGCTCTTCCCTTTCTTCATCAGGTGGATCCCATCTCTTCATAGCAATCCTTCTTCTTGGAGCAACATTGTGTTGTTGAAGAAGCCAAAGCCCTGCTGGCTACACCATCTGTGCAGCCATGCATTGTTTTGCAGGATGCATCTGCTCCTGCCTGGGCCCTTCCCTTTGACTGAAAGGATTGAGGAGACCAACTGAGTCCCTTTCTCCCTCATCCTTGCACCCAGAGCCCTGTAGTCACTTTTGATCTGCTCAGGGCCACCCCTTGCAGTATCATTGGTGCACACATGGATGAGCAGCATGGGGTAGCAATCAGAGGGCTGGATGCATCTCAGTAATCCTCCTGTGACATCTTGGATCTGGGCTCTGGTCAAGCAGCAGACCTCCTAAGACAACAGGTCAGGCTAGCAGATGGATGTATCCATTCCCTACTGAAGGGGGAGCTCCAACAACCATCTTCAACCACCACCACCTGTCAATTCCTCTTGGTGGCAGTGGTCTTGATCCTCCCAACCTTGGGGATTTCTGGCTTTGCCTCTTCTACCAATGGAACGTGCTCTTCCTCCTCTGCTGCTAGGGCTCCATAGCTGTTCTACAGGCAAACTGCTGCAGGTGGAAATGAAGACTTCTATTTGTTGCCAGAGGTTACAAGCTTCCATCTTCCTGTGTGTTTATGTCCTCTTCCTACTTTGGTACCTCCCTCTGGCAGTTCTTCCTCCACATTCCTAGGGTCTCTTTCAGCATTGAATCAATGAAATCTTCATGGCAGAGGGTGCTTCAGAGCCTTGCCCCCTCCTTCTGTAGCTTCCTTGCCTGCTTCATGAGGGACACCACCAGGAGATGTTGCTCACATCACAGGCACTCCCTCACCTGGTTGTTACTGGAAGGAACCTGAAGCTGCAGTCTCTGAAGCACCAAACCAAGACCTGGGTGGAAGCCCTGATTCATAGATGTTAGGGTCGGAAGGGACCTCAATAGATCATTGAGTCCGACCCCCTGCATAGGCAGGGAAGAGTGCTGGGGTTAGGTGACCCCCGCTAG
>NW_005842409.1:643179-652761 GCF_000455745.1 Alligator sinensis | reverse complement strand
AACCTCCTCTTGAAGACCCCCAGGGTAGGGGAGAGCACCACCTCCCTTGGGAGTCCATTCCAGACTTTGGCCACTCTAACTGTGAAGAAATTCTTCCTAATGGCTAGTCTAAATCTGCTGTCTGCTAGCTTATGGCCATTATTTCTTGATGGTGAGTGGTCCTGCCTGGACAGACACCTCACAAATGCAAACAGAGGATGAGCTGGCAGTGGCAGTGGCTCTGGCATTGGAATATCCTCCAGTCATTTCTCTGGGCCCCTCTCTTCAAGAAGTCCTTCCCTAGTGAACTCCCCTGTAAGATGGCCTGTTTGCTGTTCCTTGGTTCTGATAGGTTCCCTTTTCCCTGTTAACCTGCTTCCTCTCAACAAGCTTACAGTGAAGGGAGCTGACAGTTTCCAAGCAAACTCCCTAGCAAACTCCCCCTGGACTCTAGTTAAACAAGGCACTTAAGTATTGGTCTAGCTGCTGAGCTTTGGCTATTTACACTAAATATATGTAGGTTAGTTACTCTTAATGAATGAAAGAACTTACCTTAAAGGCTACCCTTCAAAGAGAGGGTGGAAAATTGACCTGTGGACTGCTTGCAAACTGCCCTGTTTGCTGCCTTTGGTCATTCAGGGGGTCTTCTTTTATATCCCCCCTGGGCCTGGACCGACTCCACTCCCTTGTTAGGGTTTTTGTCAGACACAGGCAACAATCAGCCAGCTAGTAGCACTCCCAGCTTCTCACAGCACATACTCAAACACACAGCCCACCAAACAAGCACTCAGCAAGTTAACCACACAGGAAACCCTGGCTCACTTACCTGCCTGGAGCAGGGCCTGCTGCCTGATATCGTACTCCTCTTGCTCCCAGCGGACTGCTTGCAAACTGCCCTGCTTGCTGCCCCTGTTTGACAGCTTGAGATGGGATTTCCCAGGGCTTCCAGGCTCCTAGCTTGAAAACTGGGACCTAAAACAGTTAAACAGGGATGGGAGGCTTCCAGTTCCATAACACAAAACTCTGAAACTCTGATCCGCAGGGCAGCCCCAGTTAGAGTCTGAGCTCTTGGTGCTTTCAGGCTACCCATTTCTCTAATAGGTAACTTGGTAGTTCTGGGAGCCCTGACTCAAGCTTGGGGTTTCATAGCTCCTGCAGAGCAGGAAAATTCCTGACCAGCCCAGCTCTATTTGCAGATATCTTGTGCTTATTCTCTACTTCCTATTGGTAAGTCATTCAGCTGAGATTTATTTTCTTTGCATAAACCTACCCCTTTGACAGTAAGATGAGTTAAGATGTCTTGTCTTCCAGTTTACTGCCATCACTCTGAATGCTTCTCTTCTTAACTATGAAACAGAACAGTGACAGTTGCATTGAAACTGCTTTTGTTTAACTACAGAATAGAACAATTACAATGTTCATAAGAGTATTTGCTAAAGAAAAGCAAAACAATAAAATAGCTGATTGCTACTGATTGAAATAACCTTATTTTAATTTTAATTTTTTTGTTTTTTTGCTTTGGTTAGTCTATTTCTCTAGCAATCAATCAATAACTCCCCACCCTCAACGTACATACCCCTAACTCAAGATGCATTCAATCTCTAACTTTTGATTACTCAAATTCACAGAAAGTAAATCCAGATAGGATTAAGGAAGCTCCCAAGGATTTAAGTGAGAGCGCATATTTGTCTGTATTAAAGTGTTGACTGAATAATGATTAGTTTGGAATCATATTTCCCTAGTTTAGATCTTGCAGCCCAGTTTCCATATCCTCTTGTCTTCTCAGATGTGCTTTGTGAACTGCACCCTGAAAGGAGCTCACTGAAAATGTATCTCTGATCTGTAAATCAATATATCAAGTATTTTCTCAGTGAATGTTCACCCTTTTATCTCATATTCTAAATGGAAGCACTTTAAATTATTTGAACATTTCTATCTTGATACAGATTATTATTTTTAAAACTCTTGTTCCAGCAGTGAGGTCCTCACCTACTATCACTTCAAAGATGATCAGAAGATGCTATGCCTTGGAAAACCCTTTCTTAACAGTCACTTCCTGCTTTTTAGTTGCATGCCGTTAGTATTTTATTGGGTACTTTATAGTGGACTAGCTGATGTCAAATGATCACTGTATTTTTGCTGTTTAGGTTGGTTTGTTCTTAACTTATTTCTTTAGCTTCCCCTTCCCCTTTCAGGTATGTTGTTTCTACATTATCTTTCAATGTGTATGCAAACAGTCTAGTACAGATAAAAGGTGTGTGATTCAGGTGTTTATTGTAACTTTAGTTGAATATTTGGTATTAGCCCCTCTCTCTTCTACCTACCAGAGTATCTACCAGAGTCCCATGACTTTGCTATTATATCAGATGAATCTCCTATTCCAGTTGTACAATTATCTTTCCTCCCCTTCATCTTTTCTTCTCAGTGCCTTTTAATCTTGCACCTTGGATTCCAGATCCATGATGGATTGCAAATTCAACTCATACAATATTCAATATGCAGTGCAATCCCCTTTACTCAGTCCCATGCTTCCTGTGAGACTTTAGATTAGTTGCTTCACCACTCGTGTGTCTCATCAATGAAATGAAGGGAAAATATTTTTATGGATCAGAGGGGATTATTGTGAGTCTTGCTTTCCTTTGGGGAGCCGGCCATAATTTATGATGAAATAAGAACCAAGTTTGCAATGTAGGATTTCATATATTACAGTAACATGTACAGTAGAGATACCCACACATAAATACACTGGAGGCTGAACAGGGTCTTGGGTACACCTTATGCAATTTTTCAAGCCTGGAATGGGTGGAGTGAAGTGGGGCCAACAGCAGCTATAGACTAGCCAGGATTTATAATAGAGAAAAGTGTCAAAATGAAGGGATAGGTAGAGCTAGGTATGATGATTCTTCTTAACTAAACTAAGGGTGCTACACATTACTCTTAGATCATACTAAAGGCACTTAAAATGCAAGCGTCTGCATGTTAAAGGGAAAACTTGAGTTAAGTGCCTTCTGCGTGTCTCAAAGTTGCACCATTTTGGGCAAAGATTATTTTTGGATTGCCCTACCCAGGCTCTGTTGCAGTAATGGTAGTCTGTCCGCACAGGGAGGAGGTGTGCAATTTGGGTCCTCCAGCATCCCAGGGTGCACTGCTTTCAGGCCCCCCTCCTACTCCATGGAAGATCTACCCACCCTCCTGACCTCTGCTACCCAGACAGTGGTACTACCCAGGGACAGATGGGGCCCTGCTAGCTCCAGGAGAGGGGTTGTGACCTGTAGGAGCTTTTAGCCAAGAACATGGAGCCAGGGAGCTTTCTGCTGATTCTTGACAATCTGATCCCAGTCCCTGCCCAGCCTTCCTGGGAGAGGGCTTCACTTTTCCCCCCAGAGGTGGGTAAAAACCATGGTTATTTTGAGGTTAATTGAAAATTTTCCCTATTGCCTGGCCCTAGTTCCTCTGTGTTACTTGCTCTCCCCTGGCCAGGTGGCTTGATGGGATCTGTGGCTTCCCTGTATACTTCCCCTATTCCTGTCCTGGGGCTGGGGGTGGGAGAAGGCTGTGCTGTGGAAAGGTTGGAGGCCAGAGCATGGGGCTGCTGGGGTTTAACACAGTGGGAGCATGGAGCCATGGGAAACTGGGTATTTTTGCTTTGTTTTGCTTTGAGAGAACAGAGGAAAGATTTTTGTTGGTCAAATAAGCTGATGGTTATTTTTCATTAAGTTTGCTCCTTGTGGACCTGATCTAGCCGGATGCTGATAATGCCTAATTCCAACACAACTAATGCACATGGAGTATAGTTAGAAACTTCTAGGACCAGGTCCACTATGATATTAATTTAAATTTTCTTCCTCAATAGAAGGCCTACTAGGAAGATAAGTGAGGGACCTATCTCTGTTCTTTCAGATAAATGCATGGGGATAGGTTGGTATAAGAAATGTAATATGTAGGTAATCTTCCTGCACACTCCTAGAGAAGTATGATGCAATTTAATTCCTGCATGAAGTTGATGGGAGTCTCCCTTGTTAGATCTATATATGTCTTCATTTTTAATCTATGTATTATATATTCTGCACTATATGGTATATTTTTCTGTAGGAGACATCTTTTTCTGCTTAAAGAATTTTTTAGATTTTTTGTCTCTTTCACAAGAATATAGTAATTTATGGAACCCCTCATGCTAAAAATACTTTTTATCTCATTTCAGTTATAATTATTTATGAAAGTTAGACTAAGGGAAATTTGTCCCTGCATGGTAATTTCTGTGCTGTTTTCTGCGTTTAAATCCTCAGGTAATCCCATGAGAAGTAAAACTATGATTCACAATTCTGATTCCTTTAGAGAATCTTTGGGTAAGGATATTGAGGTTTTGAAGAAGATGCTTCTCAAATTTCTGTTGTAAGCTTCATATTTAAGAGTTCTGTGAAAGTTGCCATATAAATTGTTGTAAGAATGTGTACAGAATGGTAAAGAATTTGCATTATATACCACGTTGTTAAGGTTTGTATTACTGTACAAAGATCTTGGAAGTAAATATGATAGGCTTCCAAAGAAGTGTGGAAAGAGTCCAAATGTTACATTATATCCTTGTAGAGATGTGTACTTGAAAACACACACAAGTTTGTGCTCTGAACTCAGTGACATGTCTAGTAAAGGACTACAAAAGGACCTACTGTTGTGGCATAGAATATGTAAACTGTATCAAACCTGACCAACTTTGCAAGATGACCTAGGAAACTGCAAGTTGGGCTTATTTTTTTGGCAACGGTCTCAAAGGCAGTTTTGCCTGGTGAACCTTCTACAAGTATACACTTATCTCCTGGATCCCAAAACCTGAAATTACACCACAATGGCTGGATAGTCCATCAAGACTTCTGGTCACTTGTACTTGGCATTATGACTTTGGTCTGGTCCAGAACCATAAATAGACACTGCTTTCTATAGGTCCAGAACATTCTGATTCAGAGCTGGAAAATATTATCAGAAGAACTTACTCATCCAAATAAACGAGGTTCTCAGGAATGGTGGCCCACCAGCTAGTTCAGCCACAGCCCACATCTCAATATTGAAGATGCTTCAGTATTAGGATGGTGTTCCAGGTTACTTTTAAACCATCACAAAGGCACTTAAAATGTGCAGCGTTCACTCATTAAAGGGTGTTCAAACATGCTAAGAACCATCTAAACATTTTAACCCTTGCCTGAACAAGGTTCTTTGATCCATTTTAGCCAGGTTGTTCTAGGGTCTTGTTAGTGTGCCTCAGGGAGATAAAACACTCTACTTTCATTCCTCCTGCATCCCAAGATGCACCATATCCAGCCCCTTTCACTCCTTTGCTCTGTGGGCAAACTTTCAACTCTCCTGAACTCTACCCAAGGTGGTGATGCTGGCCTCAAGCCAACACCTCCTCCCACTCCCAGTCGGTGTGATCTCAGAATACTCCTTTCTCTTTTACTTACTTTTCCCCACCTGTTCATGGCAACATTTCATTTTCAATACTTTCCCCACCCTCCTACTGCAGCTCTGGCAGGCTTCTGTTGGCTGCAGAGTAAAGGGAGCAACAGCCCCCTGGTTGTTTTTCCACCTTTGAGCTACATGCCATCTTTCCCCCTCTTCTCCTACTGCAGAGGAGGGATAGAGTTCTAGTTCCAGTTCATGCCCCTGCTTGATGGGTCCTCGAGTGGTAAGTCACAGTAGTGCAGGTCTGAGATGGCATTAAGCCTTAACCAGTGACCACTCTGAAACTATTCTGTCTGACAGCATAACATTCCACAGATTTAAAATGTTGTAAAGGCAACTTTGTAACAGCATCCTTAGTTGTATGTGAGATATAGCTGAACAAGAAACCAGCCTATACAGGTTCATATCACAGCTATCTGTTATCCAGTTGTAGTCATGATCTGTTTTTCTCACTCTGTGATGTCAAAGTCTCAAAGGGCT
Source organism: Alligator sinensis (assembly GCF_000455745.1). Taxonomy (NCBI): domain Eukaryota; kingdom Metazoa; phylum Chordata; order Crocodylia; family Alligatoridae; genus Alligator; species Alligator sinensis. Next base: position 646,848 of record NW_005842409.1, on the reverse strand, counting down.
CTTACACATTTATCTACCAGTCAAAGATGCTATTCTTTCTTGGAAGATTACCCAGTGTGGTCTTCCAGAGGTCTTTTTGAACTTCTTTCAGAATAAACCTTATTCTACATTACAGTGAAGACAGTTCTCCTAGTGGGTTCAAGCAGGAGGAAGAGTGAGCTTCAGTCTCATGGTTAAGCTCCCTCTATATGAGACATTCCACAGGGACAAAGTGATGCTAAGGCTTCATCCAAAGATCATTGTTAAGTTAGTCTCTGTCTTTCACCAGTCTTTTTCCTGAAACCACAATAGTCATAGAGGAAGAGAAATTGCACAAACTAGACATAACCAGGACTTTGTCTTATTATATTGGCAGGACCAAATTATTCACAATCTTTGTATCTGTTTGTAGCCATGGCTGGACATTGTAAAGGTCAAGCAATCTTCTCAATCTTGTGCCTTAAAGCTTGTAATTAAAGATTTTTTTTTTTTTTTGCAAAAATCTAGTTTGTCTAATAAAAGATATTACCTCTACCATGAGTTCTGATTCCTTTTGCCTCTAGACCAATATGACTACAACCTGGATACCTGAGGCAATCTTCTTAGCATTTCAAAGTGGATGATCTAGCATATCCAGTATATAATACCAGTTAGCAGATGTACCACTCCCACTGACCAGTAAGGCTCACTCCAACAGAAGAAAAGCAACGTCTTTCAACATACCTGGGAATATTCTGATATCAGAAATATCTCAGGTGGCAAGATGAAGCAACAACCAATTCTATGCCTTGGATTTAGCTGCTCAAAGTTCACATTTGACCTCAGGACTTGATCACTATTTGACTGGTGGAACAACTCATGCCACTGTCTAGGCTGGGTGCTGCTTACCAGCCACCTACAGTGGGATCTTCATTGACAAGTAATTAAAAAAGAACAGTTACCTGCCCTAGAGTAACTCTGGTTCTTTGACAGAATGCTTGTTATTCTGAGAAATTTGGAGTGCTAGAAATCACTCTGAGAGAGGGAGCATACAGGTGTTCCAGGGCTTGGACAGATGTTCAGTTTCTCCAGGGAGAGCCCGTGCTCTCTTTGGAAGTTTGTAATTTTTCTCCCACAGTAAAAGTGGCCACTCTGGGAGAAAAATAACTCGGGAACAATTTGAGTAAAGTGATTCCCAAGTGAGAACTTCTGTATAGGTAGCCAGCATGCTTTGCTTCTTCTCCTGCCCCCTCCCACAGTGGGTGGGAAAGCATGTGTCAGTCCCAGCCAAGTAGGAAGTAGAACATGTCCCTTGAGTGCTTCAGGCTGGAAAAGCCCAGCACTGAGGCACATAGGGGGCTTATTCTGCTCCAGAGCTGTTCCCGGGCTGAATCGCACTGCAGCACTTGGGTGCAGGGAAGCATGCAAGCATATTCCCTGCTTAGCTTTAGCTGGGCTTCAACACAGCATGGGGGAGAAGAAAGGCTGGAGGACTTCTGCGCACCTTCTCTGACCCTGATGATCCCTGCCTGCATTCACTTAAAAAAACAACAAAAAAGAACCCCCCACAACCCACCCACACAAAGTGCTCTGGACTGCATGCTCTAGGGACCCCTGGCAGCTCAGGCTTTGCATTACATGATCTTTGCTTCTTCATCTGAGCTTCTGTACAAGTCAGATTTTTTTTCTTTCAGGAAAACAGACCTGCAAGAGTTGTCCTGGATGATTTGACTGTGTGTGTGCAGCTCCAGTGTCTCACTTGGTACCCATGTCTTTGTTGGATCAGGGTCATCCCAGTTTGGTGAAGGTATGAGGAGCTTTTTCCTGCTGCTTGACTCCTCCTGGAAAACTCTCTTGCAGGTGAGATCTCTCTTACTGAAAGAGGAAGATCTTTCTTCTGGATCTGGCATGTTTCCAAGCAAGAATAAGCATTGGGAGCCACAGATGTACCACAAATGTACAGCAGCCCAGAAAGCCCATAAGGATATTTTGGGGCCATTGCGACAGTCAAATGAATGTAAGTGCATAGTAATGAAAACATATTACAAGATATTAGAAATGCAGCAGAAAAAATGGTTTGACATATTATTTGAAAAATGATAAGTGATGGCTTTGTTAGACCCGGATGGTGAAAGTTGGTGAATACTGAGACCACAGTATTAATGCATAGCTTGGAACCCTATTTTATTTCAGTCACATTTACACCCTTCTGTTTTGCTTTTTAAGAATGTTTGCACATGAATCAATCATGGTCTCATAAATGTTCCCAGAAAGTATATCTTAGACGCATAGCCAAGATTCATCTAATGACAAAACAACTTTGGTATTTCCTTATGTTTGAGTCTTTACCTATGCACTGTTAACGCATCTTTAATATACGTGTATATAGAATTAATCATATATAGATGTGACCATTTTTGTTCAAAGTAAATTCTGTTTCCCTTAGGTATGCCAGCATGGATGTCAAAAAGTAGATTCTGTGGGTGTTGATAGTTGTGAAGAGATTATTACTATGATTCTGAAACTCCTTCCTTATGCTAGATATATTATCCTGGCAACTGGAGCTGTCAGATCTGCTAGCAGACATGGAAAGGGTCACGTCTAGCACAGAAACAATTTGGACTGTTTTGCAGAGATTTGGTCCTCTTTTTGAAATTGTGATTCGTTTATATCCTGCTTGACATATATTTACACCATGCATTTCAGCATGTTTCTTTTTTGGTACAGATTGCTTGTCACCATTAGGTTTGTGTTATGACAGCAGGGATTATACATCCCCTGACCAAGCTCTCTATGTTTCAGTTTTGATATATGTATCTTTTTGTCTTACAGTACATGCATTTGTACCTTCACCATGAATTCTATTGAATTTATATCTCTTTTCTTTAAAAAAAAAAACCTATTCAAGCAAAGAGATTCAGCTTTGGTATTTACTATCTGGTATTATATTACTTTTTAGTGTATAACTTTTTTTGTTTGACATGGTGTCATCCATTCCATGATACTGTTGCATGCAGATTCTGTCTGTATCCCCATACGAGGAAATTTCAATCAGCTAGTGTTTTTTTTAAATTTTAAATCTAGATTTAAAAAACCCTGACTCTTATTCCTTCCTTTTAGTGTGATCCAAATAGAAGTCCCAAAAGTCCATTTTTTGAACTTTCCAAACTCATCTCTCCAGTCTAAACGGTGGGATCTTGACTGCCCATATAATGATGATGTGATTTGAAATTTCAGTCGGTCCTCTTTTTGTATAGTCCACTATGTAATAGTATACTTACTATTTTTTTACTCAGGAAGCAGCAGCATCTGCTGCATTACAGTTAGTGGCTAATCTAGAAACAATATTTTAGTCCTCCATTGGACAGTCTAACTTTTTAGATCTAGCTGTAGAATGTTGGTTTTAGCAGCCTGAGGTAAATCCCAGCTCTATCACTCAAGGTGGCAGACATCACAAGAGAGCAAAACTTACTTGTTGCATGAATGACCAGCTCAGACTGAAAGTTTGTATACTTCCTGAAAAAAATGAGATACATAGTGGGCAGGCATAGAAACTTAACACTGCTATTAGCGTAGCCAGTCCCATCCTTGTACTGTCATTATCCTAGACACTCCCACTGGTAACAAATCTTCCCTTAAGTCTCCAGCTGTCAAATGCTACTCCTTCAACTACCAGAGGGTGGAGAATTTATTCTCTTCTCAGGATTTCCA
>NW_005842409.1:639921-643148 GCF_000455745.1 Alligator sinensis | reverse complement strand
AGCAGGAAGGTAATAGCAGATGCCATTAACTGCAGAATTTGTCATTCCCAAAGACTGAGAAAAAAGCAAACTTCTTACATCCATGAGCAGTTAATACTTAACAGAAATAGTTCCATTTTTATGGAGAGTTTAGTGTTCTTTTGAAAACTTTAGTTAAGTAACAATTGCACTGAAGAATAAGTCTAATCAACAAGTAAATGTTATTAAATATTTCATAGGCTCTAGGCGATCGTTATTGTAATGTACATTAAAAGACACATACATCTATCAACCCATTAAAATCAATGTTATTATCCAAATGGATTTACAAACATTAAATACATCTTCCCATAAAACATAAATAATGTAGCCCTGCTTTGACCTTTCTGAAGGTCCCCATGAAGCTGAAGAAAGTTCATTAATAATGTTTTTGGCTGGCTTCCATATATGAGTTGAAAGAAGTAGCCTTATTTATAGACAAGATCTCTGTTTGCAAGATCATGGGCATCTATTCTAAACTGTTGCTTCATTGTCTGATTTGCTAAATTTAGATATAAAAGACTGTTGATGAAGGTAAGTTCCTCTGTGCCACCAAATCCCTAAGGGAACTCCAAGAGAAGGCATGCAAGTGTGGAAGCATGGATGGTATTATTGGTGGTAGTCTAGAGAGGAGAGTAACTGAGTATTTCTATGAACACGGGAGTACATGGAGTAAATGAATAGAACAAAGGGATCAATATTCCTATTTTCAACCCATGGCTTAGAACAGTACCTGGTGGACTGCTTGTGGAGCTGCTCCGTGCACTGTCGCAAGGTGGGGAGTGAATTATTTTTACACAAGCCACATATAGTTATATAGAATAAACTAGTTACCTTCTCTGCACGGGCTAAACTTGTCCAAAAAATAACCTGTTGTTCTTGAAACATTGTTTCACTTCTAAACATAAATAGAAAGGGAACATTTCAAAAGCACACTTTTTTGGTACAGCAAGAAATATGTAGGTAAAATATTAGTGCTCAGTAAAGAATGAGATGAGATGGTACTGTTGTTATACTAGAAGTTGGGAGAAAAAGTAGTTGGTGCTGCTGAGCATAACAGGAACCTTGCATTCTGGCCAATTGATAGAATAATTGAATGTCCCGTGTTTAGAGATTGTTGAAAATATAGCAGCAGTCCCCCAAAACACAGGCCACAGGTAACACCACTGAGTGGTCTCAGAGTCTTTGGTGGAGGAAGTTTACTCTGGACTGAACGTATGAATAAGCATAACGGTGATGGATTGATACAGACTATCAGTCTGTGTGTATGAGACATGTTGCGGGGTGGAAATGCCATAGGGGCACATGGAGAAGATACAAAGAAGCCCCAGATACAATTGAAGAAATGCTTATAGGATAGTCTGAATAAAAAGCAGAGAGACTTTTTACTTAAAGTGCTGGCTAGGAAGAGGCTTGGAAATGTGAGCACGGAAAAATTTCTACTGTTTGATTCCTTCTCTTTGGGTGTATAAAGATGTTTAAAAAGCTGAGGGAGGAATCAATCTAAATTATGCAGTTTTCTGTAAGTGGCTTAGTTTAGATTGGGAATGAACAAACTACATCAGGGGTAAGTAACATTTTTTGGCTGGAGTGCCAAAACCCCCCACAATGCCTAACTTGGAAGATGTCAGAGTGCCAGCATGCCAGAAAAACAAAATGAGGGCAGGGGGTACATGGCAGGATGCCCCGCTTGTGCCCCTTTCCCCCCCACCCAAAGCCCCTGCCCCCCAGCCTGGGCTCTGTGGCTGTCAGCGGCTACCCAGAACCTGGGCCAGCTGCAAACATCTGCTGCCTCTCCACCCTGGCCCTGGCCCTAGCTGTCTCCCAGACCTGGCCCCGGGCTCTGGGCTCTGGGGAGGCAACACATACTGGCAATGTTCCCTGCTGTGCTGCCCTCACCACCACTTCTGCAGAACTGCGTTTGAACTCGGCGCAACAGGGTACAGTGTGGGGCGCAGAAAGCTGCCTGTTTCTTGCTCTCCGCTGCCCTGCTATACTTCCCTTGCAGGTGGGGGCGGCAGCGAGGGGCACAACCCTGTGCTGCTGCCCATGCTTTTCCCATGCACACAGGGAAAGTGTGGCAGGGCAGCGGGCAGTTGGCAGCTTTCTGCGCCCCCCGGTGTGTCCTGCCATGCTGGGTTCCAATGCTGCTTTGCAGAAGCGGTGAGGGCAGCACAGCAGGGAGCACTGCTGGTATGTGTTGCCTTCCTGGAGACTGGGGCTGGGAGGCAGCTGAGGCCGGACCTGGGTCAGAGAGGCAGAAGATGTTTGCAGTTGGCTCAGGTTCTGGGTAGCTGCTGATAGCCACAGAGCCCAGGCTGCTTGCAGGAGGGCTTCCATGGGAGCAGTCTGGGTTCCATGGCTATCAGCAGCTACCCAGAGCTAGGGTCGGCTGCAGCCGGAAGGCTACACACAGCTGCTGCTCTTCCACCCCGGTCCCAGCCCTAGCCCTAGCCCCAGCTGTCTCTCTGCCCCGGGCTCTGGGAAGGCAGCAGGTGCCAGCGCTGTGCCCATTGGGGCCAGGGAGGCAGCAGCTGTTTGTAGCCTCCTGGCTGCAGCCGGCCTGGCTCTGGGTAGCTGCTGGAGCCTGGGCTGCTCCTAGCAGGGCTTGCAGCATCCCAGCTGCCTGCTAGGAACAGCCCAGGCTCCCGGCTGGCAGCAGCTACAGAGAGCTGGGGCTGGCTGCAGCCGGGAGGCTCCAAACAGCTGCACCAGGCTCTGGAGCCCCGGCATCAGTTTATACCGGCACGTGCACACGCACCTCAGAGCAGGTGGTGGGGGAGGGGCGTGAGGCAGCACAACCCCGGCTTCTCTCCCGCTGCTGGCACAGAGCTGGTGACTGGGCTCTGGAGCCCGGCACAGCTGTTTGCAGCCAGCCCGGGCTCTGGGCAGCTGCAGCAAGCAGTGGGCAGGCTGCAAACAGCTGTGCCAGGCCCCACAGATCTGGCATCAGCTCCATGATAACTGTGACTGTGCGTGCACCTCGGGGCAGACAGCAGAGCAGTGCAGACTGCCCCAAGGTGCATGTGCAGTCGCAGCCAGCATGGAGCTGATGACAGCTGTGGAGCCTGGTGCAGCTGTTTGCAGCCTGCCCACTGCTTGCTGCAGCTGCCCAGAGCCCAGGCTGGCTACAAACAGCTGTGCCGGGCTCTGGAGCCCAGTCACCAGCTCTGTGCTGGGAGCGGGGGAGAGACCGGCACAGGTGGTTG
>NW_005842409.1:638310-639806 GCF_000455745.1 Alligator sinensis | reverse complement strand
CTGGGGCAGCAGCTACCCAGAGCCATGGCTGGCCATGGCGTGCCAGGCAAAATGGCCTCGCGTGCCATGCTTAGCATGCATGCCAGGGGTTGCTGACCCCTGGTCTACATGTTCACCCTCTGATGTTGGGAGGGAGAGGGAAGGGGGGAGGCACGGAGGCAGTCTGCACTGGCTAAGGCCTGCAGGTGGGGATCCTCCTGCATGCCTCCCAGCATGTGGGCTCCCTAGGCTGCTGGAGACTGCCAAGTGCAGCCTAGCACCCAGACCACCCTTGATTGGTTACAGAGCATGGGCCAGCATGCTTCCAAATCCCTGCCATTTCACTATGTAACCTCCCCCGTACCCAACCTGAGGCTTTGAGAAGATTCCCAGAGAGGGTGCCCTCCCCCGTGAATTGCACATGCCTCCATTTTCTGGCCTGCTTGCACCCTGACATGGTGCCCTACCATTCATGTCTGAGCATGCAGACTGAGGAGCTATGGTGTGTTCTGCTTGTTGCCTTGTGTGACTTGCCAGAGGCTGTGGGACATGACATGCAGCTATGTGGACATGATGCAACAGCTGGTCTCCATGGGATGCAGATTTCTGCCCCCAAGCCTGCAGCTGGCCACCAACCATCCTGGACTGGGCCACTGACTTCCATGTGACCAATGAGGATGAGGCCACCCAGGATGACATGGACAGACATCGGGATGCTCTGGCATCACTTCTAGGCAATCAAGCACTGGCTTTGGGCCTGCACTGGTGGGAGTAGACTGTCCTGCACACCTGGGACAATGGGTCCAGGCCTCCTGTATATGCTGTACCATCTTCGCATACCAGAACATCAGCATGCGGCTACCCCTCACTCTGGAGAAGCAGGTGGCCATCACCATCATGAAGCTGACCACTCCTGGAAGTCTTAGCTACATAGATTTCATAGATTTCATAGACATCAGGGCTGGAAGGGACCTCGGAAGATCATCGAGTCCAGCCCCCCGCCCAAAGGGCAGGAAGTCAGCTGGGGTCATAGGATCCCAACAAGATAAGCATCCAGTTTCATCTTGAAGGTGTTCAATGAAGGCGCTTGAACCACCTCCGGTGGCAGGCTGTTCCAGACCTTGGGGGCTCGGACAGTAAAGAAGTTCTTCCTTATGTCCAGTCTGAAACGATCTTGAAGTAGTTTGTGACCATTCGACCTCGTCATCCCTTGGGGTGCTCTGGTGAACAAACGTTCCCCCAGATGCTGGTGGTCACCCCTGATAAACTTGTAGGTGGCCATCAGATCACCCCTGAGCCTGCGCTTTTTCAGGCTAAAGAGCCCCAGGGCTCTCAGCCTGTCATCGTAGGGTCTGCTTCCCTGACCTCTGATCATGCGCGTGGCTCTTCTCTGGACTCTCTCAAGCTTCTCCACATCCTTTTTGAATTGTGGAGCCCAAAACTGGACACAGTACTCCAGCTGCGGCCTCACTAAGGCCGAGTACAGGGGGAGAATGACGTCCCGAGATTTGCTTGAG
>NW_005842409.1:636201-637172 GCF_000455745.1 Alligator sinensis | reverse complement strand
GCGTCAGTTGTCAGTTGCCCCATCTGGCTCAGCAGGGGTCCAATGTTGCCTCTGCTTTTCCTCCGGCTCCCCACATATCTGAAAAAGGACTTCTTATTGTCCTTGATGCTCAAAGCTAGCTGGAGTTCAGTTGCAGCCTTGGCTTTCCTGGTCTGCTCCCTACAGGACCGGACCAGTGCAGAATAATCCTCCTTGGAGGTGACTCCCATCCTCCATCCTTTGTAGGCCTTTCTTTTTAGCCTCAGGAGGTCTGCTAGGTCCCTGGAGAGCCAGGGGGGCTGCTGTGCCCTCTTGCTGCCTTTCCTCCGAGATGGAATAGACTTAGTTTGTGCATTGAGGATCGCTCCCTTGAGGAGCAACCACTCCTCTTGAACTCCCCTCTCCCTGTGGTCACGGTCCCTTAGGGCCTCACTGACAAGCCTCCTGAGCTTGTCAAAGTCGGCTTTCCTGAAGTCAAGGACTTGCGCGTTGCTGACCGACTTGCCAGCTTTTCGGCGGATGGTGAAGGTGATCAGCTCGTGGTCGCTGTCACCCAGCTTCCCATCGATCACTAGGTCGCCGACTAGGTCATCCCCAGTAGCCAGTACCAGGTCGAGCAGCGCTTTGCCTCTCGTTGGCCCATAGACTTCTTGAGTCAGGTAGAGGTCATCCACGCACGAGAGGAAGCTCTGCGACCGCTCTGATTTTGCTGAGCGATCCTCCCATGAGATGTCTGGGTAATTGAAGTCACCCATGACAACCATGGTCCTGGAGCAAGCTGCCTCAGCCAGTTCCCGGGCAAACTCCTGGTCAAGCTCAGGACTTTGGGTGGGAGGTCTGTAATAGACTCCCACCATTGTGTCCCCTGTGCCGTGTTCCCCACGGATTTTAACCCAGAGGGTCTCCAGCCGTCCACCCTGGTCGCCAATATCGGCTTGCAGGGACGTGTAGCTTTCCTCAACATAGAGAGCTACCCCCCCGCCCCTTTTCTC
>NW_005842409.1:625986-635975 GCF_000455745.1 Alligator sinensis | reverse complement strand
CGGGCTTAGTTTAAAGCCTGGTGGAGCAGGTCAGCCAGTCTGGCTGAGAAGAGCCTCCTCCCTAGGGGAGAGAGGTGGAGGCCATCTCTTCCCAGCAGCTCGCTGCCTCTCTCACCAAAGAGCGGGCTGTGGTCATGAAAGCCAAAGCCTTCCTGACGACACCAGCGCTGCAGTCTTTGGTTGACCTTGTTCATCATGGACAAGTCCATTGGCAGAGAAGTCATCTGGAAGGTATGTCTAGTCATTCAGAACATCCTGGCCAATCACTTCATCTGCCTCGTGGCAGAGCACAAGTTGTGCTTTCCACTTTAAGAGGTTTCTGAGTAGCTGGCAGGTGCAATTTGGCCCAATTGGATGGTCACATGACTGAAAGGGGGTTACTGGATTGGAGGAGGGCTGGGCAGTCTCAGTATAAGCCCAGGCCGGAGGAGCAGAGCTGGCAGTTGCATCCAGGGAGCCAGAGGAACATCACTCAGCCTGCAGTCTGCAGCTGCCAGAGCACCTGGAGGTCAAGGTAGGAACTATGGGAATGGAGGAGGTTTCTGTTCCTGGGGCATCACTTGAAACTACACCCTGCCAGGATTGGATGGTGTGGTGGGGCAGTCTCCAGGAAATGCCACATCTGTACCTCCCCACCTGGGAGTGAAAAGTGAGTATGGGACCCCAGAAAGCCTCAGCCCTCACTGCCTTGTGGGTACCCTGTGAAGGGGAAATGCTAAGGGAGCACACCCTGACAGAAAAACGACAGGTTTGGGTGACAGCACAGGAATCAGGAGGGCCCGAGGCCCAATGCCTGAGAGAACAAGGCCTAGTGAGTAGCTGAGTTAGGGGTCCAGGTACGTCGACAGACACCTGAGGCCCGAGTGGACCATAGGCCGAGTCTGAGATGCCAGAGAGGGCCAGGGGCCAGAGTCATCCCAGTGTGGGGTGGTAAGCCTGATGCCTGTCATAGAGTAGGGCCCGAACTGTGTGTCTTGAAGGTCTATGAGGGCTCAGGACCATGTGTAAGAGAGAGGAACCCTGAAGGGCTGTATGGAGTAGGGCCAAGGGGGCCTGAAGGGGCATATAGAGTAGGGTGTGTGGGTGGCCCCAGTGAGGGGAGCCGAGAGGCCCAGGCACCTCTGAGGACACCTGAGGCCAAGTACGGCTCAGCTAAGGTGGGGGGACATGGAATTGGAAGTGATCTTGGATGCCATCTGCAAGGCAAGGGACATGGTGTAGTAGTGGTTTGGAGCTGTGTATTATGCCCTTGGCATCAGGGCATCAAATGGGCAGCCTCCCACCTATGAACAACTGTTCAGTTACAACAAAGGTGTGGGAGGTGAGTCAGGTGGGTGGACTGCCCTAGACAGCTGGGTGGGCCAGTGTTGTGACCGGCCGTGTGATGGCCCCGTCACACTTGCCAACCCACAGGAGGTGGCCACTGGCTTTTGCTGCATGGACTTTCCTTGCACAGATGTTTCTGCTGTTTGACAGGGAGAGTGTCTTGTGAAGCTGCAACTTTTACTGATACAATGAAGTATAAGGACAGTCATTTTGGACCCTCCCAGCACTCACCTCAGCATTCACATGGTGGGCACAAGGTGAATGCTCTGTCTTGGCTTGCTACTACTACAAGCTAAAGTAAATGCTCTGTCTTGGCCCTTTCTGTGTCCCCGTTGGAGCTGGGAGCCATGCCACTGCTCTTTATCTGGCATGTAGGAGACCAGGGTATTGGTGTGCAGTGAGTGGGTAGCAGGCCCTGCAGCATGCTGGAATTGGTTGCTGGGGAGGAAGGGGCTGTGTCCCTCTTCAGGAACTGTGGTGGGCACTTGCTCTGTTCCTTCAGAGTGGAGCAGACTTGGACCATCCCTCGAGCAGACAGGGACTGACCACTCTGGAGAATGCCAGCAGAACTCTTACACTGTTCCTCCCCTGCCCCTCGGTCTTTCCCTTCCAGGAGAGATGTTTCAGTGCTGTGTCTATGCAGGAGTAGTACTTCGCTCCTGACATTTTCTTGGTGAGAGTTGGCTGGGCCTAAAGGGATGAGCTTTACCATTATCCCAGGGGAATGCCAGCCAATAGACTATGCTTGGGGACCTACCAAATTCATAGCAGGAGTGGGGTGCATGGTGGCTCCTTTAATCTTGCAGGTTCCTCTGTGTACCCCACCACCGCTGATGAACAGAGGGGCCCTGCTGCTCGCTGCTCACTTCTGATCAGCAAGGAGGCAAAAAACCCAGTTTTAAATATGGCATCATTTTTGCTGCTCACTGCTGATTGGCTGAGGGGCCCTGGCAGTCATGCTGTTTGTTGCTGACCAGCTGGGAGGCAAAAACAGCACCATATTTAAACCCATGTTTTTCGTCTCCCCGCTGACCAGGTCTGAGCAGCCTTTTATTTTGCGGGGTCCCCCTTTTGAACCACTCTCTGTTCACTCCTGATCATCAGGGAGCCAAAAACTCTGGTTTTCAATATGGTGCTGTTCTTGCCTCCCAGCTGGTCAGCAACAAATAGTGTGGCTGCCAGGGCTCCTTGGCCAATCAGCGGTGAGTGGCATTGAAGCTTTCCTCTTGCTCTTGCATGCCATGCTCTGTGCTCTCAACAATACCCAGGAAGATGTCAAAGGAGCTCTGTAATGGGCTGGCAGGCTGGCAAAAGCTTGCAGCAAACTGCACACTCCAGGCTGGAGGAGTCTGCAGAGGCTACAGCCAGCTGTAGGCTGTAAAGCTAATTATAGGCCTGCTCAGAGGACTGAGTTAGCTGCAAAAGATAAGGGACTGGCCAAGGGACATTAACAGGCTCCCAGGGAAAGGAGTCAGGGTGACTGAGTTATGAGAGAGACAGAGAAAGGAACTGAGAGAACGGGAAGTCAGTAAGATAAGAAAACAGAAAGAGGGAGATGGTTTCCTGGCTAGTAGCTGCAGTACCTGGCCAGAGACTCTTTGGGTCTGGGAAGAGACCCAGGGCTACAAAGTTGGAGGCTTCAATACACAGTAGGGAACTCACCACGAGGAAGAGAAGGAGGACTACAGTGCAGGAAGAAAGCAGCGGACAGTCAGAGGGCTGTGAGTGAACCCTTCAAGGACTGTAAATGAACCGTGTGTGGGCTATGTTAATGTTTGGATGCTGAATGGAGTTTATGTTTGTTTCTGAGAGGCCAGTGTGGCCAGAAAATAAAGAATGCTGTATAGATAAAGGACTGTTTGAACTACTTAACCCCAAACCTGCTAAAAGCTCAAGTCCTAGCTGCAGCGGCAACTCTGCTCCCTGGTCCTGTAATAACGCAAGGACCAGAACCACTGGCCTAGGGTCCTTGGGGGTTCCTGTCATCAGCAGACCTTGTTCTCTGTGGCCCCCAGCAACCTGCTTCTGGGCACTCAGTTGTCCTCTCATCCCATAGACTTCCTAAGCTGCCTTTTCTGGAGGGGTCCCTGGTGAGTCTTCCCCTTGCCTAGTACATGTACAGGATGGCAGTGGCCCTGTCCCTGGTGAGGAACAAGGACAGCTCCTTGTAGGAGGGTGTGATTTGCCTCTTGGCCCCAGACCTTTTGTTTGGATCATGCATGTGTTTGTACTGGACCTTCATTCATTTCTTCTTAGCCTGACACTGCACTCAGTGTAAGTTGTGGCCCCACACTTGCATCTGGTGGGCGGTGCCCTTTGCAGAGCTGGTGATGGATCTCTTCCTCACCCCAAATGGCAATGAGATTTCCTGCCTCCCCATAGTCCCAGTTGTGTGACCAGGGTAGTCCACAGCAGTGCCTCTGGAGTCTTGGCATCTGTAGGTGAGCAAGGGTTCAGCTGCAAGGGGATGGATGGAGGGAATGGTGGGAGTGTGTAAGTACAGGCCCTGGTGTGTGGCTCTCCCTCTCACTTCAGCTGGGTGGACCCCCTGCTCCAGTGACCAGAGCTCCGCTGGCCAGGCTACCCCATGACCTTGAACTTTCCAGGAGCTTCTAGTAGATGCCCCATGATTCTGGCAAGGCCCCACACCCCACCCTGTAAATTTCCAGTGTCCTTTATCTGCAACACCAAGATCTGGCCATGCCCCACCTGCTCCTGAAGTTTCCAGGGTCATCCACCTGCTTGCCACTCAGCTTAGATGCTCAGCGCTTCTCCCCTCTCCCCATCCCCTGAATCTAGTACTCTGGGACCTTGTAGCTGTGGGTCAAAATACTTTTGCAGCACCCTAGGCACACATGGCCTGGGTACCTTCTGGCAGTGGCTGAGCCACAGAGTTTACAGGGTCACCTCCATGCAGGCTTAGTCTTGATGGTGGATTAGGGTGGTGGGGGGCAGGCCAGAGGCAAGCTGTCCACACCAGTGCCTGCTCAGGAGTCGGGGAGTGTCTGTGCTGGGGTCTGGATCACAGAGTGCCTTTCTCTGGCCTCTGACATGTGCTGTACTTTGCATATGCCAGGGTCAGGGTCTTTGTGGCCATGCCTAAGTGTGGGGGCATAGGGGTCCCTGTCTGGGGGTAAGAATGCTAGAGTCAGGGTCTATGGGGCTGTACCTGAGTGTAGCAGTTCTCTTTAATTCAGTGTTGGATTGTGTGTGTATATCATGGGGTGCTTCATGATAGGGTGCTGGAGGTGCAGCGGCATGGCCTAGGGACTTGGATGTCACAGATACCTTGCTTCTACCCCATCCCCCCTGCACCTGCTGTCAAATGGCTGGAGGCAGGAGGTGGGGCTGGGGGGAGAGTCTGTGCTTGCTTGGCACTGGGACAGCCTTGAGCAGGGCCTGCTGGACAGCAGCCAAGCATGGGCCAAGTGCTAGTGTGCCTTTCTGTGAAACAGTGGTATAGGAGGCTGCAAAGCAGGCTGGGATGCTGGAGGACAGTGCTCTAACTTGAATCAACAAGACAACAGAATATGTGCATTCTTTGTAACGGAGTGGGATTGAATCTAAGACACCGTTGAATCTCTTATCAGTTTCAAGGAACATGGTGGCAGAGTGGTTAAAGTGTCTCACAGCTTCAGGAGTGTGAATTTCAGCTTTACTCTAGACTCCTGCCAAAGGCTGTGTTGGTCAACCTAGCATCATTATCTGTTAATTATGTTTATTCTGGTAGAGGCTAAGGACAAAGTAGGAATGAGAAGCTCCATTCTAGAGGTTAATAGATAGTCCCTGTGCCAAAGAACTTAGATCTAAATAGACAAGGTTGACACAGGGGGGGAAAAAGAGAGATAACGTACAAGCAAAGTGAGCAATGGCATATTAGTTGCACAATGATATTTTTGGTGTGTTTAATTGTGATGGGATAAGCTACATGGAAAGAAGTGTGAAGTGGAGGGAGATAACTGTGAAGGGAATGAGGGATAAGGTTAGGTGGGTAAGAGAATTATATGCAGTAAAGATGAGAAGAGAAGACTATGAAGGAAGGAGAACGTTGGAGTAAGCTACCAATTGAGACAAATCGAGTCCAGTCAGCACTAGAGAATTCTCCAAATTGCTAAACAGTCCTGTTGAGGTCTCTTCTGCCATATTTCCCCAAGGCCAATGGTGGGGAATGAATCAGGGGTGTACACCTTGGGTTCTGACTTTTATACACTGAGGGAAGGAATATAGTCATCGTCACAGCACTTGCTATCTTTCAAATATGTATTTATGCAAAAATAATTAAACTAGTGAACATTGGTAAATAATGTTGTATCTTTCAACTGATACACATTTTAATTATTTAAGGTAACACTGAACTGATTTATCAACTATACTCAATATAATTAAAAAAAAACAAAACAAAAGGCTTGTTTTATAGAAATACGTTTTAAGAACGGAGAAACTGTAAAATCCTAGGTGAGGTGGTTCACCCCTCCAGGTAGTTCCAAATACACAAAAATGTAAGGCTTGCCTGTTTCCAGTGTGGAAAGTGAACATAATTATGACTTCACAGCTGCTTCTACTAAAGAAAAAAAACAAACAAACAAGAAGACTCTCTCTCTCTCTCTTTTTGTATTGTCACTACAAAGGAATATGCACAAAGGGAATATATTTATGCCAGGCAAAAACGAAAAGCCACAATGAAAGTAATACTATCCTACCAAACTCATGCCAAGCACATTCACAAATCTTGGCATATAAGATTGTGGAAGGAGAATACGTTTTTACAGCACCTGCTAACATCCCATGCCAAGGCGGGAAAAAACAATTTAGGGAATATTGGCTATTGCAGTTCCTGGAGTTATTCAGGATTGATTTCATAGTTATCTCATGCTTTGCATTAGATCAGATTAAAGTTTGGGATGCTTACTTAACAAACAAACAAAAATGTCCAGTCCTTATACAGACCTCCTGCAGTGTGTTTTTTAAATGAAGTTAGTTGTTTTTAATCAACTCAGTTGTGCCTCCTGTTGTCCCTTGTTATTGTTGTTTTATTTTTATTACCCGCTTCCTATTTCAACAGGAATACATACTTAATTATTTCTAAAAGATAATGTATTCAGGATGCACATGCACAATTGGGGGAACACATTGTGGTTCCAGAATCATCAGCACATCACTTTAACTGCCCACATGGTGTACGGTAGGAATATGTTGATATTTCAAGTACTGTCATTGTGGCAAATCCTAAACCATAGAAGCTGCCCTGTGGAAGTGTATCAAGACTGCTAAAATAAATGATGGTTTGCAGGACTGGATCCTGATGCTGTAACTGAACTGTAATATATCTGAACAGTCTGGTATTTCGGTCTCTGGTTCAAAGTAATCTATTAGCTGGTTCTACAGATTACAACATGTATTAAATTCTTTCTCTTTGGTTTGTAATCTTGAATACCAATTGTTAAGCTTCATCATATTTGAAATAGCTATTCAACCAATATATAATTAGAAATAGATAAAATCTTAAGTTAGAATCTTTTATGAACACTATTCATTTGCATGACTCACTCATTTGTGAAATATGCATTTCACTTTTTTAAAAAGCAGCACTTGCCAGAGAGAATAGCAACAACAAATGCATTTCTCCCGATGAGGATCTTTTTTCCTGATGGTGTTGGGAGATTATTATATTCACCTGCTGCTCATACATTGTTAACATTAAACATCCAGAAACAAAACATATATGATATGACAATACATTTTTTATGTGTAAAGGGTGTCACATTGCTTCAGTCCTGCTTCCCACATATCAGAACTTTAATAGGGATATAAATAAGCAACTTAGCGTATGTGACCTTCTGACCACAGAGTGTTAAATTCCAGGAACTATATTACTCTACCACTTTTATACGAATGTGTGTTCATCATAGTTCTGTAGGAAATAATTTAGTTTACTATCAATCACAAGTTATAATATAAATTACATTCAGATATGCAGAGAGTAAAATTGTGGGGGAGCTATTCTTATGAAGGATACTGAAAACATTTTCACCTTAACCTACAAATGTGGCAGAAAAGATACAATAGCAAGTAAGTACCATTTGCTCTGTTGTGGCACATTTGCATATGCAACATAGTTTTGCCTTTTTCTATTCAATACAGTAATTTGAGTTAATATTTGGATCTTGGAATATGTAATTCTACAAATGTATAACCATTGTTACTTCACGGTGGCATGATTAATGAGGAGGGAAATTAGAGGCATTGAGTTTGCCAAGAGAAAGTGGTGCTCAGGAATGGGTAAAATAGCTTCAACTAAATATGAATCTATACACTTCTGTATACACAATGTCAGATCCAGATTATCTTTGTGACCTGAAAACTTTAGTTATTTTTACTTTTTATTTTGTGTACTTTTTGCACTGCAAACACAAGTGAACTCTTGTGAAGAATGTGACTTGTAGGTCTCAGTTGTTTGTAAAAAATTCATTTTATCTCCTTTTTAATGATGAACTTGCCAGAAAAACAGCAACAAGAATATATTTCTAGCCCAAGCCTGAGCAGAAGTAAGGAATTACTGGGAATCCCATATGAGACCATTCTCCTGAGATTTTCATTCCAGTTCTGCCATCCTGTGAGTTTCAGTGATGGTTTAGGCAGGAGTCTTTTGAGGTTTACTAATTGCTCCTTTTCATCAGTTCTCCTTTAGATTGTAACTTTTTTTTTGGCAGTTTCACCCATAATGTCTTTAGAAACACAAAATAGTATTTCTAATTGGAAACAGCCTTTTTCTCCTCCCCCACCCAAAAATTGCCATCCTCCTCAAACCATGCATCTACTGTAAGGCACACCCTTTTAGTCATTATTATGAATTATTTTAAAATAAAACCAAAGCCCAGATTAAAGCAATTTCACACAAAATAAATCAGTGTCAGTTATGTCCATTTGGTGTGTGTGCCCACATGTGCATGGCTATCTGTGTGTGTGCGAGTAAAATTGCCCGCTCAAGACTGGTTATAGAGATGACAAGCTAAGGGCAATTTCCAGTACAGAGGATTAGAGACCTACTGTTATTGCTTCTAGCTAAAGGAGATTTCAGTTAACTCCTGTAACAGACCTATACTTCTGGAGATAAAATAATGAAGTTCTAATCCTGACTGCCCAGATGAGTTAGTAATTCATCTAGTAATAATGTCTGTAGCACATAAAATTTGTAAGGGGAGATAGAATATTTTTAAATTAAGAATAGTCTACAGGAGCACTTAGCATAAAAGAAAACAGTTTATCAACAGGAGTCTGAAGTGTTTGTGGGAAATATTGGAAATGGGCTCAGTGTCTTTCTGAATTCACAAAGCCTTTTATTGGGCAAACATCCCGGTGATATGAATTTGGGGGAAAGATGTGCAGCCAAGCAACAGGCAGCAGTTTTCTGACATGTAGCTCACATGGAGAATAACAGCAAGAAGGAAAAAAAAGAACAACATTGACAGGAACTCAACCCAGAGCTTTAGGAGTGAACTTTTCAGAAGTGTTTATTTCCATAGTTCAGAGGAGCTTGCTCCCTTTCTGTGAGGACCAAGTATCACTATTTTCCTGCCTTGTGCAAAGGGAGCCTGTTTCTTGCATGTTACAGTTATTTGAACTGAATGTTGCTATGAAAATGCGCACATTATTACAGGTACATTACTGGTGAGCTCCATTGACTTCAGTACTTAGCAGAGAAGACTGGAAGAGTTAATACAAATCAATGAAGTGTCTGCTGCTGTCATTAGAGAGTATCACTGTGAATTCAAGGAACTGAAATGGGCATTTAGAGCGATACGCTCAAGGTAACACAGAAATAGCAAGGAAAAGCAAAAGAAAGACAGCAAAATCAGTTGTGTTTTTCCTTATTATGACAATAAAGATATTAAATACATGGTGATAGGGATATTGGAATACAAAACCTGGGCTTTTTCCATGTTGTTGTTTGCCACTACCCTGCCTTTATTACAAAGTGAGAGGCCCTGGCCCAACCATGTTCCACCATGGTTTCATGACCTCCAAAGCATGAGCAACCTCTTCCTTAAAGTCTCTGGAGCCTATATATTGATACTGAGTCCAGTTAGGAGCATGACAGCTGATGGGCAGTTTGGATGAGTCCTTCAACATGGTCCAAGTATTCCTGCTTTGCTTGTTCAATCTTATTAATGACACTGCTGTTGTGTGAGATCCCCCAAGGATTTTTTGAGGGAATCTGTGATTCAGCCCATGAATGCAAGACAATTCCCTTGTCCCTAATCAGTACTAACCTTCTTTGGGAAAGCTGGAAGTAACCTCAGCAATGGAAACTTCTCTCAACAACACAGCAGTTTTATTTCAGTGGGGTAAGCCCTGAGAAAGTATTGGGGAATAATACCAAGGGGAGGCTTCTTTTGGGAGTTACACAATGCAGTCCCCTTGGAAGAATAATTTAGCTTTCCCCATTCTCAGCACTTAAAATATACTGCCTTGTTCTCTGTCTTAAGCAATAGTTCTAATAACACTGGTGAACTTTTTTGTTCCCCTTTAGTGTAAGAACCAATGCTTTTGTTTTGATCTCTGGTGGCTCTGCATGTGCATTTGGTGAGGCCTGGGTTCTGATTCTTCTTATCCAGATCATCATTACTGGGTTGTTCTTCATCTGAGTTCTGCTGTTCCTTGCA
>NW_005842409.1:623007-625955 GCF_000455745.1 Alligator sinensis | reverse complement strand
GCTGCTTTATGGCAGCTCTCAGTTCAACCAGCACATAAACCAAAGTGCTCATGCTCCAGCAGCATCCTGTCAGCCCTTCCTTCATAGCACTTGACTGTCCTATCATCATCCAACTGAATCTCTCAAAGTAATCGCCACTCTGATTTGGGGAAACAACTGCCCTCTCAAGTGAAATCAGCAGTTACCAACTACTTCATGTTTCCTCATGAAAGTCCATTAGTCTTTTACTCTACTATGGCTCTTCTGTCCCTATGCTAGTATGGAGGTCTCCTTGCTTCCTTCCCTCCCAGTGAATCATAACATTTTGGGGGACATGCACTACCTCACATCCGAAAATGTGTAAAGGAATGGAAAGTGGGGGGGAGGAGGCTCATAGGATCCAAGTTCTGTTTGTGCCAGCCAATATTGCCATTCTTGAGATCAAAAACCATGAATCAGGTCCCCAAAATCTTGAGACTGGACCCACAAATCATCAGGTTTTCCTTTTTATTTAAAGAATAAAAAGCACCCTACAAATGTTCTTTTTATTTAAAAAATAAAGTCTACTTCCATCAGTGAAACACACATACTACAAAGTGAAGGCATTTTGCAGCATTTGTATTTCACAGATGGAACTAGGTTACAACAGGTAAAAGTAGTTATGAAGGTGGTTATGCTAGATTGCTTCTGAGCAAGTTCAGTAAGTCAAATTTAGCCTCTCAAGGATCTTTCCAAGCCAAACAGAATGGTAGAAGGAATGTAGTTATCTTAGCAATGTATGGTGGAACTGGATTGCATTTAATGACTTAGCTTCCTTAAAGACATGTAAGTGCCATTTGACAATTTTGAGGAGTTATTTTAGATTGGTGAACAGCCTGGGATGGCATTAACTATGAAATGCTATTGTATTCTGGGCCTTAGATACTCTTGAGTGGTTTCAAAATCCACTGAATTTAAAGACACACTGGGCACATGTACACACAAGATGCTAAAAGTGTAGTTGACTCATTCTACTGTGCATTAGTGTTATGGCAAAAGGCCTGCTAACACTCAGTAGAATCAATCTACTGTGCATTAGTGTCATCTAGAAGATGTGCACTGGCACTAGTGTATATTAGCATCAGTTACGGCGCATTAAGTTAGTGCCTGTTCATAGGCAACTGGTAGGGAGGGCACAAGGGGTCACGTGCCCCCCTGACAGGGCCGTTCCTGCTGCCAACACTGCCAGTGATGTCTGTGAGTTCTCGCCAGCTCTGTCCCCACCACCACTGCTGGCTTCTGTGGGTGCCCTCCTAGACTCAGGAGATGCCAGTTGCCCATGTACCTGTTATTACAGAGCAGAGAACTGGCACAATTACAAGTAAATGCAGAAAATTAAACTGAGGAATGGTATTGACAACAGATAGTTTAAAGACACAAAAGTTTGTTAAAAGGAAGAAACGCATGAGACAAGTGATATGAAGTTGAGATTCAGTGAACAGCAGTGTTGTTTTGCACAAAAGATAACTGAATACATCCTTGTAATGTAGGACTGGAGATAACACTTGACATTGAATCACTTGGAACTCATAGGAACATGCAGAGACTTGGTTATCATGACTGATGATTTAAGTTTTCACTAAGTGAATTTCTGAGTATTATTTATGCTGACTCTGATATTTCACTGCCACAGGGTCAGCTGCTATATCTGAGCACAGATGAGAATCACCTGAAGATGAGTCCAGGTCTGGACATCTTGCAGAGGATGCCACTTAAGGACTGTTAGTAGTAGAGCAGGATGTTTTTGTTGGGTATTAGATGCACACCTGTGATTGAAACTGCCACAGAATTAGACATCAGTGATGGCTCAGTAGAAGCAATCTTGCCTGAAAATCAGAGCATCCAAAATATTTCTTCTCAGTGCTTCTCTGGCTCTTGACAAAGGACATGATAATGACCTGACTGGATAGCAAGCATCACCTTCTGCCTTGATAGGATTCCAACCCACAAATGTTACCTGGGGCCTGATAATCTGTGAATGAAAATACCTTAATGACTGAAGGAGGCTGGATTTAAGTGGCATCCCATGCTGTGAAAGTACAAAGAGCCTTGAAAACACAACAAGCTATTTGCTTAGCCATCTGTGAACAAAATCAAGATCTTTTTGTAAAGCAGTGTATATTATAAATAATAATATTGGAGATAAATACAACAAATCAATCCACTGCAAAAAGCTGTTCGTGAAAAGCACACAGGCAATTTTGAGCATTGTATGCTACTGCTTAACCAAATGGTCAGAGCCCTCTAGCATATGATGCTGCAAGGCACGTGAATCCCAGGAGCTTCCAGAATCTATACACATGTGGATCCTAATCATCTTCTTCCTGTTTCTTTGATTAAAACCAGAGATGAAACCAAACCATTGATGTTTCATTACAAACTCATGCCACATTCCTGGAGCTTCACAAACATTTTGGCCTGTGTGCCAAGTTTGATGCAAGTATGGGCCATATATGAAAGGAAGGCGTCATTGAGACTCCATGGAATTCCAGGGTACATGCAGATGTTTGAGGAGGTTAGAGGAAGGTTAGATCACACTAAAAGTGGCCACCCAATCTAACTTAGTTCTCCCAGGTAACGACCTTACACTTGAGTGGATTTAAGGGCAGACTGTACAGAATTTCAGGACAGTTAGATTGGTCTAAAAATGGCTGACCCAATTTAAGTTAAGTGAACTTCGGAGGTAGTTTAACTTAGATCAGCCCTGGCAAGACTGATCACACTGAAGTTTTGTACAATTCCCAGTGCAGCCCTGGGGCCTCAGGTCTACGCTTTACCTACCCACTTCCTGCACTGGTCTATTTTTACCCCTCCACCCCTCCTCACACAGACCAGCCAGCCCCCCTCCCTCTCCCAAGCCCTCCAAACCCCCCATCCCACAAGCTGCTCTCAGTGCCAGTTTTACTGGAATTCGCTGATGCTGGGAGCTA
>NW_005842409.1:618359-622976 GCF_000455745.1 Alligator sinensis | reverse complement strand
CCTCACATCCCTACGAGCCTTCCTCATGGACCCTGCAAGCCCCCTTGCTCCTGTCAACCCTTCTGGACCCCAACAACCCTCTGCAGACCTGACTAGATGCCCTGATTCTCCTGATCCCCCTTGCAGATCCTGCTAGCCCCCCTGATCCTCCCAGAGACTCCACTTGTCCCCCCCAATACTGATGCCTCTAGTAGGCCCCACCTACCCCTTAATCCCTGTGATCCCCTCTGTGGACCCTGCCTGCCCTCCTGATCCCCCTGGTTCTCCCAATCCAACCTGTGAACCCCACATGCTGCATCCCTCTTGATCCCCTGGAGCCTGCTTCACCCTTTGTTCCCCCTAATCTCCTGCAGCCTACCCCCCTATCCTGACTTACATTAGATCAGATGGTCATTTTAAACTTGATCTAATCTCTCCATAACCTTCCCAAATGTCTGTCCATATCCCCTGAATAACTAATATTTCTAGATGCCTACCTGCAGTATGAAGAAGGTGATATTTCCTTTTCTTCTAGCTTCAGTCTTTCCTGTCTATTCATTAGTCAAAGCAAATCTTAGGGAATAAAAAGTAAAATATGCGATGAACTAAAACTGAAAAACTTGCATGAACTGTGAACTGAAGCTGATGAGTTTTTTTCTTATTTCTTTTTGTGTCTGTCTGAGCTACCACAAAGGGATTTAATATGAGGGTATCAGTTTTCATCACCTGATAATTAAGATTCTTATGACTAACAGAACTTAAAATTCAGTAGAATTCTCACACAACCCTCCAGCGGCCCTCAAAACCCAGGGTTATTTAGGGAATTAGCCTGGAATTGGCAAGTATAGAATAAGCAAGAGAAAACTGGGACAGATATGCTTAATATTAATGCAAAAAGATACAGTGGAAGTATGGTAAAAAATAAAAATAAACTTTCTTTTCCTGTGTACTGGAAGTACCTCAGGGAAGAAAGTTATTATAATACACAGTGAATTAAACTGAAATATACATTTCAACCATTAAACATATTCCCTGTCTTTTAATGGTATGAAATATTTGCTATAGTCAGTAAATTACATAATGAGTTTCACAAGGCCATAAAACAAGATACTGTATTTTATTTTGTAACGTTTTTACCTCAGTGCAGGAACAAAGCTTTTTGTCTATTATATGATGCTGATTTTACCAGGTTTATTTTAAAAGTGTGTATTTAATAAATGACCTCTTAAAGAATGTATATGTAGAATCTGTCAGTACAGAGACACTTTAAAAACCTCAAGTTAACCTCAAATGAAATATTTCAGTCAGGTGCCTGAATTCTGACATTTCTGGCATGAGCAGGTGGGAAACAATATTTCTCAACCTGTTCTTAGTAAAATATTTGTCTGTATTAAAATAAATTAATATTAATTGCTTAAGACATCATAGACACAGCATAACAAATATTTTCATTTTGATCTTTTTTTCTATTTACATTTGAAAGCAATTGTTGATATTAGCAAAATTGAGATCTTTGTTTGTTTTCCTTCACTCTTAACAAGAACATCCATTCTAGTTATTTTTTGTAAGAACATGTAATTTGATAGATAAATAACTACTGTTTTCACCACAGAACAGTTTCTTTTTCCAGACCTGAAATTCACAACATTTGGAATCTGATACTTTCTCTCCCCTCATACCTTCAAAAACGAGAGCTTCTCATATTGAAAAATTAAGATTTCATCTTGTGAAAAGGCCAGAAACACTACAGAATATTTGGTGTTTATTGAAAATTTATCTTCTAAATCAAATCCATGCTTTTAAGTTTGACATCTATAGAATTACTAATTTGGAGTAAGTTGTAAGAAATATTTGTTTTTTCTTTGTTTCTCTACTTTCTCATTCTAGCTGAGATACTAAGCAAAAATATAATTCTGTCATGGAAATTATTTTGGTTGTACTTCTAGAGATTTTTTAATCATGGAAACTCATACAAAATCCTGGTTTTGGTTGATTTCCAGCTTACCGACTAGGTCAAAGAGGTTTGAAAAATCAGATATTTTAGAAATTTAGCATTTCTTGCTTTATAGGATGTTAGTGACTTGTACTGACCATGCATCAGCATGTTATAGCTAAAGAAATTAATATCCTTTGAATCTAAATTAACTAAGAAAGTATTCTTTTTGGTTCTCTCTTCAATAGATAATAGCCAGTTCTTCTCTTTTTCAAGCAAGAACATTTATGTATCTTGGTTTTCCAAGATGCCCTGTTTAGGGAAGAATAAGAGGCTGTGAAATTTAATTTTAAACAAAAATTCCCAATAAATTTAAGCTAGAGCAATATATGTTCCATGCTGAATAGATGCATATGGTAAGTGCTGTCAATGAAGCCAAGAATGAAAGGAAATGATCTACAATCCTGTGTCTGACCACATGTTTAGATGAGATTTTTTTTAAAGGGTGGAGGAAGGGAAAACAGATCAAAAGAGTGAGATTTTATTAGAACTCAAGGCTGGAAGTTGATGCAGTTTTTAAGGCAGTATTGCTTACATTCTCTTGTTACTGCTTAGTAAGAAATATGTAATGAAAGGAAAACAGTAATCTTTAGAATTAAAAATGATTATGATTTTAACTGTTGTCACAAAATCAATAAGTATACAGTACAATACTCTCAAAGGTTTTTTAGTGCCTCATTGAACACTAGGTATTCTTCTATCCCTTGAAGTCTACAAGTCTGATGGGAAATAACACACTAGAAGATCCTATATCTGTACATGTGATTGAAGGAAACAAGCTCTAAAAAATTATTAAATGTGCTTTTTTAGTGAGTAGAATCATCCTTTTAAATTTTGGTCCTCAATTTAATATTAAGCTATGATTTCCTTTCAGATTATGATCAATCCACTTTTGAGGGAACGAAGTAGGATTTCAAGTGTGAAGGAATTGTGTACTCTTATTAGACAAGAGTAGAGGAACAGTGACAATGACAAGAGTACAATCTTGCCAATGAATGTATTTCCGCATTATCTGAGTTACTTGGAAACCACAGATTTATAATGGCATGGCTCAAAATAATGAATTTGTTCATCACTATTGGTATTAAGTTTTTACTGAGAAGAAAGATGCTTCACTTAGGTAAATGCATGTGTATCCTGGGTTGTAAAAAAATTCTGGTAGCCTCTTTAAAACAGTGGCTTTAAAAAATTTACTCTAACACAAACAAGAGTTTTCTCTATAATAATATCATTTTCCATTATAAGCAAATCTGAATTGTAATTTTAGGATGGATTTCACTGTTAACAAATGTGCTTTGTTACATAGGAACACAACTTTAGTTCCTGAGGTTGCAGCAGCTAAATACTGCCATTCTTTTTCTTTCTGGGAAAGCTGGGCCATTTGTAGAGATGCTCACTGTTTAACTGACATCACACAGTTTAAATAAAATTTCAATTTGAATTAAAGGTTAATAGATGACCAAGGGGTTTGCCCCCTTCTTCACAGACCAGTAGCCCGTGTGCTTGGGCAGGGCTGAGGGTTTAGTCAGGTTATTGATACTTAATCCCAGTGAGGTGCTGTTGGCACATTTGACTTTGTAAAGCTGTTACTTTGTGCCTTATAGTCTCTGTTGGGTTGCAGAAACCCAGTTGAGTTTACCTTGAGGGGACTGATATTTACAGTGCTTATGTGCATTCCTAAGAAATGCTTATCTGAGTTCCTAAGCACTGCTTTTCCTAAAAGCAACACCATATATACATGTTAATTGTTACAGTTTAAATTGCCTAATTCAGGCTGCCCTAGTCTGTATTAATTTTAATCCTCATTCAATGAGGATTAGTTAATTGTGACTGGAGCCAGTTTTAATTAGGACTACAGTTGTCCACATGTATATAGTGATGGCTATAGTTTGATTTAAACCTAGAAAAATGTAACATTTGTAAATGGCCCTGGGTTTTAGAGCTGAATTCTACTTGAAGTCATATTGGTAAAAGGGTATAATGCAAACCCATTGAAATGAATAAATGTCTTCGGAGCAAAACGTCAGCTGAAACTACTAGTTACTTTACAAACCATAAGTTGTGCAACTGGGTAGAAATACCTAAGGTAGGTTCCCTAGTTTTGAAAGGTAAAATAGCCCAGGCAGATTGCCATGCAAATGTGGTTACACTATGTCAGCACTTGAACTCACTTGTTTAGATCTGGTTTAGCCATTTCTCTGTGCCATTGCATGGTCTGTATAGACTTACCCACAGTGCCTCTGTTGTCCAGAATTTAATTTGTTCAAAGGTCTGAGCCAAAAATGCTGCTTTACAGTCTCATGCTTGATGTGAACATTGGTGACAGGCTGCTAAGTATTTCATCCTAAATTGTTGATGAAACAATGCCATTGGTACAAAGCAGTAATTGCTTAGTGCAGTGGTTCTCAGCCTTTTAAGATTCCCTCTAAACTTTACTGAATTTAATAGGATCTGGCTGAGAACCATTGTTGTACTACCTCAATTTACCTCTGTTGTTCACCACGGTGGTGCTGCCACTGTGACCAGGTGAAGCTGCTTTGTGTGACTCATGTTGAACCAGATTGGGAAGCACCTGTGGCAGGAAGGGGCATCCCTGATTGCATTAGGTTTATCTGATGTAAAGATAACCCTAATGAAGACAGGAG
>NW_005842409.1:606557-618328 GCF_000455745.1 Alligator sinensis | reverse complement strand
CCTGCTGAAGCTCTTCCTGTTTAAGTCCTGCATGCTCTTCTCAGAAACAGAGGTGCATGGGGCAGTTCTACCTTGTGTGGGGGATGGTGCAGCAGCCTAGGGATTTATCTGTGTGTTTCCTGTATTTCTCCAAGTTACCACACCAATCAATGCCAGGTGGAACTGTCCCAAGCACCCCTGTTTCCTGGAGAAGAGTGTAGGGCTGGACCAGGAGGGGCAGTGGCAAGAGCTGGCACTCCTGTTTGCATTCATTTTATCATCCCTGAAGAAGGTCTTAATGGCACCCTGGTTGAGAACCACTATGATAGGGTCTGGTCAAAAGCCCAATGAATTGAAATCAATGGGTGGCTATCTATACATGATAATTCGATACATTCAAATTAATTAGAGTGCTCCAGCATGCTGCAGCGTCTTGTGTATTCAGTGTCCCGCATTTCAGATGAGCTTTAGTTAAAGCAGTGGTTCTCAGCCTTTGCTACCTTACATACCCCCTGCCAATTGATGCGGCAAAAGCAAAACCGAAAGTCCCACCATAGCACTTCCAGTTTCTCTGCTCTGAGCCGAGTCCCACTTTTTCCACCGCGACCTGGGGTAAAGCAGCCTGCATGGGACCTCCTTCCCTATCCCCTGGCACACTGGACACGGTGGGAGGGGTGGTGGCTGGGACTTCCGGGCCAAGCAGACAAAACCAAAATGCAGCTCCCGCATACCCCCTGCCTGTGTCTCGCATACCCCCAGGGGTACATGTACTATGGGTTGAGAAACACTGAGTTAAAGCACTCCTGCAGATTTTTTGAAACATGGGATGCTGAATATATGAGATGTTGTGGGAGTTTAATTAGAGCAGCTTCTGAGAGCTGCTGCAACTAAAACATCCTCACCCTGGAGTGCAAATATAGGCACCCAATGGGACTCTCTCCATTGAATTAAACAGGCTTTGAATCTGGCCCTAATAACCAATTTTTCAGAAAGCCACAGGGTCAGTTTCAAATGTTTATCCATCATAATGTTTCAATATTTTCATTTCTGTTTCTAGAATGGGTCAGCATTGCAGAGGTACTCAGGAGCCCCTGAGATCCATGGAAAGTGAACTCCTTTGAAAACCTTGGACTTATATGCCTAAAGCAGTGGTTCTCAGTTTTCTTAGAGTCATAACTTTTTAAAAATATTGTTGGGACTCGATTTGAGAATGCTGTTGTGCTGTCTAAGCTCACCCCAAACAGGGTGCTGTTGCCATTGCTGCCTCCACTGCTGCCAGGTGCAATGACCCTGCATGCCTCGTGTGCAGCCAGGTTGGGAAGGGTTGCTGCAGGACCGTGTGCTGTTGCTTGCATTAGGATTATTCATAATCCTAAAGCAGGCAGGAGCATCTGCTCTTGCCTCCACCATTTGCAGTCCTGCCTTCCCATGCTCCTCCCACAAACAGAGGCTCACAGGACAGCTCCAGCTTACCTGCATACCTCAGTTTTTGGGGAATGTTGTGTGGGGTAGGACTAGGAAGGACTGTGTTAGGACTGAGCAGTTCTGCCTGCATTACATGTATCAGATAACCCTAAAGCAGGCAGGGGCATGTGCTTGCACCATAGCCCTTCCTGATTTGGCTGTGGAAATGTACACATGGCAGTTCCATCTGGCTGCCACGTCTGTGCTCTGCACTCTAAAAGGGTCTCGCGGCACCCCAGTTGAGAACTGCTGGCTGGGTTTTAGTTGTTCTGGCCATTCTTTTTATCACCATGTACTTTTTTTTCCAAATAGAAAGACAGTAAAAGATGTTTAAAACTAAGGGCCAGATCCAAAACTTATTGAAGTCAAGAAAAGTTCTTCCAATGACTTCAGCAGAAGTTGGGAGGGAGCAGGCTTCTAGTTCATAAGTGGTTTTGACTGAAGAAAAGAAGTTGCAAGATTTACATTCAATTAAAAGAGAACCACATTCTGATTAGCCATTAGCCATTTTTAGCCTAGGATGAAAACAAAGGAGCTTGGATCTATTTAATTAAAAAGAGGGCTTTGCCAAATTGGTGTGGAGAACCTTGAAATGGGTGTATATAAATGCACCCTGTTCACAAGGATACATGTCCAGATGATTTGTGGCATGCAGTGCACTTGTATAAAAGGAGGAGGGAAAAAAAAAGCAATCTGCTTTAGAAAAAGAACAGAAAATCCCGTGTGCTCCCACTTTTTGGAAACACCTATTTTCTGAGTAAATGTAAAGCAAGGAGGAGTACATCTTGTATTATTTAGTTCTGGCTGGAAGTATATCTCAAGGTGGAAGAGCATTTTGTATTGGCTGGCACACACGACTGGAATGAGACAAATTCAGGAGTACAGATATTTCATTGTTTGCTGCTTCTGACTGAATGGCTGAGGGTAAAGGCATTAGACTGCTGGAGAAGCAGTTTCATAGAAGCCCTGGCTACGGGAACAAATGCAACCATTGTTTTCTTAGGAACTAAGCAGGAAAAGAGTGAACTTGAAAAGCTCAATGATAATAGAAAGGTGGTTTGACAAGTAACAGTTTTCATGGCAAAGATCGCTCCTATAATGTTTGAGAAAATGAAACCACTTGGAGCCCCCTCATCACCACGCATACACCCTCAATTAAAACAATGCCCCTGATAGCAGGCAGTATCATCTGCATTTTATTTCACTCATGAGCAAAATAACAAGTTACTCAGGCCTGCGGCACTCATGAGTGATATGGGCCGTGTAATATCCTCTCCATTGAGTTTCCTATTATTAAGCTTGAAATAAGGAGTTCAGAATTAACTGTGACAATGATTTTATCTAGTGTTGGCATCACCATTAGCTTTTGCAGTTTACTGCTAATAAAACTTTAAATTTGCTATTACTCGTAATAACCTTTTAGCCACCTTAGCTGTAGAAATTAGACAAAGAACTCTGCCAAAACGTGGCTAATGATATTTTCTTGATGTCTGACAGAGCTGGCTAGTAATGATGGCCATTATTTATAAAGTATTCATACTATACCATAGAATATTCTGGTCTTAAGCTGATTAATTTAAAGCATCTGTTACACAGTACAAGCATTGGGGTTTCATGGGCTGCACATTTAGCTGACCAGCATTACATGCACTGTGTCAAATGGATGTTTAATTACAAAGATTCTCTCTCTTGCAGTCAGTCCACCCTGAACGAGAGACACATGGCTAAAAAAAATCTAATTTTGTAACTGTGAAAGACTGCCAAGAGCTTTTGATGGAATAGGAGTTAATCATAAGCAATCCTTAAAATGTTCAGACCCTCTATATTTTGTGCCCCCACACTGACATATTTACAAGTGTGAATATCTCTAATCTCTGTTAAACAGGTGTAAATCAGTAATAATTGTGAGGTCATTTAAGCTACCCTCATTAATTAATTTCATTACCTTCATTAGGTACTTTGAGTACCTCAGTCCCTTTTGAGATCCCGATCCTGCAGCTTGGATCTGAGTTCAATTACAGCAATGTGACTGCATTGACACTTGATTTATATTAATGTAAATGATATCAGAAATAGAACCACTATACTGCTACAAGTTAGCATCTATATAAGGAGTGATATCTAGCTGAACAATAACCCATCATGGACAGCTGTTACAGGTATGAAATAGTATTTGCCATGTTAGCTATAGAAATATATTTGCTTATTTAAATGTGTGTGAAATACTGTATAGCTATAGCAGAAGATAGATCCTTGCCTTTCAGTCCAATTAGAAAATGAGCAGTAAAAAGCTAAGAGATGGTGTGCCAGAAGAGCAAGAGGTGATGCTCGTTATCATTTATCTGATGCTACTTTTTGCTTGTTTATTTTTGCATGATCTCTCTCACATCTGTGCACACACCCCATCACCATGTCATTGACAGGGGACAGAAGGTAACGGACCTTGCTGATGAAAAAAGTGAGTTTGGAGGATAGGGCTGAAGCATGATGGGATGAGTCTGGGAGGAGGACTCAGATGGCTGTATGGGAAGCTGCTTCATAAATGGGAATAGAAGAAATAAAAGAAAAGGTGGGTTAGTGGGGTACTTACACTATTACTACTAATTTACAATATCACTGGTACTATACAATGTGAAGAGTAGATGCTTGCTACAGGTGAGGTTCAGGGGAGAATATTAATATTTGCATTTAGGGAGTACCAAATAAATTGTGAAACTGGAAGAGAAATTAAGGAATTGCTGAGTATCATTTATCCTTCTTCCTTTGCTGTGTGTTTTGCCTTTTCTATTAGGCTCACAGTTAGGATTTGGATCTGATAAAGCTGCTTTCATCAGCAGCAATCCAGATTATGCTGATTATAATACCTCCTCTTTATAATTCTTGGTTAGCAAGGATATTGTTGTAATAATGGTGCAGTGCATTTCATAAAAATATTCAATTTCAATGCTTTGAGCAGACTCTGTAGTTCTTATTCTCCTACATTCTAAATTAGTTTTTCATTTTAAATAATTTAACGAAGTTGCTCAAAAACATGGTTCTGAGACCTAGCCTCATTACTCTGATGCATCATCACAGAGAAATCCCAGCAGTGAGGATGACGGAGAAGGGTGTAATATATTATCTTACAAAGGTCACTCTGATGATGATGTTCTGCTCAGTGCTGCTGTCAAAAAGTCAGCACTTCTAGCAATACGCTGATAGAAAGTGGGTGTAAGTGTTGATAGATAGGCTTGGATGCTCCTTGAGAATTCTTGAACTGTGAAGAGATATTTTTTAATTGGAGGGGCAGCAATTTCAGCCCTGGAGCTCTGTTAACACTAATACGCCTAATAATAATAATACATTATAATATATTGCAAATCTCTTCTAACTGGCATAAAGCCATGCATTTGCCAAACTTCCAGGTTCAAGGGACAGCTCTGAGTTCCCATTAGAAATTGCTGCAGGTACAGTCTGCATATGATATCTGGCAAAATACCAGAGAGGGGATAAAATACTCTGTCCCTGAATAGCTTTAGCATGTGAAATATGTTTTTCTCTGTGTCCTCTACCTTTTCCCCAGAGAAGGGGGCCATGAGGCGAGATAGGGACATTAGCAATATTTTATCACTGAAATGAATGCATCCCAGACTTCCAGCGGTTTGAGTCTCTGCAAATCTTCTTAATTTATGCCCCTTTCATTTAAGAAAAAAATATAGCAAAACTAAGCAATACTTATGCCCCAGTCCTGCAAAGACATATGCATGTGCTTCATGCTGTGAGCTGATGTGATATCACTACAGCTACTCACATGCTTAACATTAAATGAGTGTAAATGTTTCCAGGCTTGGGTTTAGTGGAATCAATTTTTGTCTCAGTTACACCTTCTCAAACTCAGGGAAGTCAGTATACACCGAGCACATTTTTGCTGTTAATTAAAAGGGTTTTTTTCTAGAACTGATAAAAGCAATGTTGAAAAGTTCCTCAACATGACTTGCCGATCTTTCAGAATCTGACAAATTCCTGTCTCCAGAAATTTTTGCAGTTGTTTTCAAAATATGTTTGGACCCTTATAAATATTTATGCATACAATACCACATGTGTGGTGGTGCTATTTATGTGATTAAATCCAGTAATTGCAAATGTATCATTCATCTTGAATTATTTTATCTGCCCTCCCCATGGAGGCCTGTCTCTTAGGACTACTCCCAATATTTCAAACCTACAGGTACCTTCATGTAGCTGCCATTTAAATAAAAAAAAAATCATTGTGACGGAGATATCACACCCCTCCCCACAAATGTAAGATTTCTATCCTAAAATTATTCATGGAGGATGGGTGAGGTTTAGTTCTGCCTCAGACATGTCTGTTATGTTAATTTTAATGAAATAAATATGCCCAGAGAGTCAAACGTGTTAACATGACCCTGAACAGTGCTTAAAAAAAGGATCAGGCTGTGGGGTACAGAGACCCTGGCTAGCTTATTCCTGTGATAAATGCATTAGAAAGTCTGTGACAAAATTGCAAAATTTATTGACAGAAATACATAATAGAAAAAGAATGAAAGCAAGATCTGGAGTATTTTGAAACTGAAAGTGAGTGTTTATTCAGAACAAACTTTATCAAAGCTTATCAATGTCCCTTTTTCAGAGAGTCTCTAATTCTGTCAATCAGTCCTTCCTGTTGGGAAGTTTTTTTGTTCATTTCTGAGTAGCAAATGATAGTGACCTTTCCTGCTTTGGACAAAAAATATAGAGGGAAAGGGGAAAGAAAATAATGTAGTAACGGTGGGGAAACTAATTTTTTTTTTTGTTTCCTTTTTTCTTTTGTTGATGTCCTTAGGAAATAAGGTAGCCAGTTCATCGTGGCTGGATGCTTTTGTTTAGCAGGTCAGCCATAGGACCTGTTGTTTTGGACTTCAGAGCTTTATCTTGGTCTAGAGCTTTATCTGGCTGGTCTGATTAGATCTCTGTCTGCCACTGTTTTTTCTCAAACTGAAAAACTGTATAGGCAGCAGCATCTCATTGTTTGGTGCTATGTAGTACAGTCTGAGGATTACGTGAAAAGCAGGGAGAAAAAGAGATGGGACAAGAAGAAGAAAAAAATGGTGTGGAAAGGAATACATGTGGGGAAGAAAGGTGATTCAGGGTCTCATGTCTTGGAATGGGTCTTTGCTAGTTAAGGGTGATGATAAGGCATTGGTTTGCCAAGGTTTAGATGTCACATCGATACAGGGTTTCTTGGGGCTCACAAATGTTTCTGGGAATCCCTGGAGGCCTCAGGTTCTTTCACATTCCTCTAAGAATCCCCGACCCATTGATTTTCCTCTTTTTAAAAAACATATAAATGGGTGGTGGAGAGAATAGGTCATCCCAGTAGTGCAAAGATGGGTGGGCAAGTAGGCCATGAGCCTGGGGCACAGCCTAAGCAGGGGAGTAGCCGCAGAATGGCGTGGGGGGTGCCTCACCTGCCAGCCCCCAGTTTCCCTGCACTTCAGCCCTGGCAAAAAGAGTTGTGGTGCAGGTACGCATGTCAGTGAGTGAAAAGCATTCTGGGGAAGGTTGTTCTGTAGGGTGCGGCAGCAGTGGAGTTTGTGGCTGCTGGTGGAGATGTCACCCATTTTTTTTGCTGCCAAAAATAGGAGATTTTTTTGCCCGTTTGACATGGGCATCTGCAGCAAAAAATGAGGTGACATTTGTCTTCAACAACAGTGAACTTCAGCTGCTGCTTCTGCATGCTGCCTCGTGACAGAGCCTCTGGAGCCAGAGACCTGCAATAAGGTACAGGGGAAGCCTAGCTGGGGCGGGGGGGAATTGTCTTGGGCATAGTCCTAGCCAGCTATACCTCTGGCTCATTGCCTCATAAGTTCATGGTTTCTACCACTTCTCTTATTTGCTGGATGCCATCTCAAAACAGTTCTAACATGGTATTATTAGACATTTCTGTTTGGAATACTTCAGTTTCTTTGTCTCCTTTTTCACGACATGTCCCATCAATGCTAATTGGCACATTTCTTAAAGTTTGTTTGTTTCCCCAAACTTGATGTAGGCCTAGTGTTATTACAACAAATCTGTCAGCCTGTAAAAGTCTGAATAGGGCCATATTAAGGCATAGGAGCAATAGGCCTGGCTGTAGGGTCTTATCTCTGGAATCACATGATAGAATCACTTTCATTAAAATGAATAAATAAATACAAAACTAACCAACCAAGGAAACTCTCATGATTGTGAAGAAAAGCCCAAAAGTATGAACAAAATGTAACCAATTCAGTGACATCTCTCAGAATCTGCAGATAATAGTTCTGAGTGCACTATCATTGTTAAGTCTAAGACCTGTGCTCTGAGAAGCCTCTGCCTACCATTCTGTAGAAAATCTAAGGCTAAAGTGCATCAGACAGGGCCTTTTCACTCCAGGAGATGCATTGTAGCACCTGGGGTGAATACTGGGTCAGCCGTTGTTAATACCTCTGCGGATTCCAAAGAAAGAAGGAAACCCTGGGATAGTACGAGGAAGAAGCATACACTGTTGATTTGCTGTGTATCCCAATAGTTTTCTTGAAATTTCTCCAAACCATTTTCATGTCTGAACATCTTTCTTAATTTTGAGATTTTCCTGGCCTCTCCACATATCTGGAGTGATTTTTTTCCCCCTGCAATTACCACTCCTAGTATTGGGCATGGCTACAGTCAAGGCTTTGGTCCATGGGGATAGGGATTGTATTATTGTGTGGATGATGTTTCTAGCTGCATTAATTTGACCATGGGAGTGAGAGGTTAATACCACTGGAAAAGGAGAGTATGGTACTTGGTCATAAGCCTAAAAAGTCTTTACATGGCTGACATTAAATAATGTAGCTGTTCTGGATACATTTTGAGCTTCCATAATACCATGTTTACTTGAATCCAAGATGAAGTAACCCCCCCCAATCATTATGGGGGGAAAAAAGCCTCGTCTTGGATTCAAGTACTGGCCTGGGACAGGTGACAACTGAGCTCATGGCCAAAGCCAGGGCTGAGCTAC
Source organism: Alligator sinensis (assembly GCF_000455745.1). NCBI lineage: Eukaryota > Metazoa > Chordata > Crocodylia > Alligatoridae > Alligator > Alligator sinensis. The sequence goes on along the minus strand of NW_005842409.1, from coordinate 609,885 downwards.
TGCCTACAGGGGAGACCATGGGTGGGTGGGGAACCTGAACCCACCCCACCCTCACGCCTTACCCCTCATGCCTATGCCTGCCCCTCATCCCCTGCCTCCCCATTAGACCCTGACAGGGGACTGGTACAGGCATGGGGGGCAAGGAGCAGGGGAGATGCGTGGCAGGCAACAGGGGGCAGGCACAGTCCTGGAGGAGCAGGTGGTGGGGATTAGGCATTGGGAGTGGTGGGGGTGGGCAAGGGCAAGCACAGGAGGGATAGGTACAGGCATGGTGGGGTCAAGGGGCAGGGGAGCAAGGAATAGAAGGCTGGCCCCTTGCCTCCTGCCCCTGACTTCTGTTTTCTCTACGTCCTGATGAACTTCCACTAATTAAAATCTAAATAGGATAAATTTGTTATGATTTTCAATTTTCCATGCGTAGATTTTAATTACTGGAGGAGTAATCTTAAATTCAAAGTTGTCTTGGATTCAGATAAATATGGTAAGTACGGGAGCCAACATCATTATATTTAGTGGCACAAGAACTTCATAATGTGTTCATTTTCCACCCTGGATTGCCCCTGGATTTATAATTTTTTAAGCTCTGAAAACATCAGGGTTCTGGTGTTTAAAATATAAACTTTGCTGTGTAATGACTTACCACCAAGTCCTAATGCATTTTTTTGTTTTGTTTTGTTTCATTTCGTGGCTCATTTCTTGCTCTGCACTACCAAAGATTTTTAGCTTTCTGCTTTCTAAGTCAGAAATGAATTTTTTAAAATAAGCACTTGTACTTTGAACCATAAAGCAAAACACAGAGCTGAAATCAAAAGAAGAAGGTAAATTACTTTTAGTGCTCTGCAAAGAAACTTTCACTTGGCTATTTCCTGTTGTTTTGAAACTCTGAAAATCAATATAGAAACATATCATATTCTGAAGGCAGGTCATCTGTGCACTAGGTGTTTGTAACAGTCAGCTTTGAAGGGGATACTTATGCCCCCCTGACATGAATCTCCAGTTCTTTGCACTAAGTGTCCCGTTGAAACTACATTTTTGCTCTGGCTATCCGTCTCAATGGTTATTACTTTTTACTGTTTCAGACTCCCATCTTCTATTATAGATTCACTGATAGATCAATATGACAGAAGCAAGATAAAAGTCAGTTAGCTGTACATGTCTATTATAAAGTCTGAAACCTCAGAAAGCATTTCTCAAGACAGAAAGGATGTACCTTCTGTAGAAACCACACACACTACTGATCTGCTCTATATCCCAATAGTTTTCTTTTAGTTTGCCCCAAACCAATCACATGTCTGAACATCTTTCTTAATTTTGAGATCTTCCTGGCCTCTCCAGAAATCTGGAGTGAATGTTTTTCCCAGGGGAAAACAGATTTGAAAAGAGAAAACAGAACACATTTGCTATTGGGCAAGAACAGTAAAAAGGAGTGCTGACATGCTACATTTCCCAACCAGAGGCAAGCACAATATGCTATCAAATAAACTGGTGGTTTGAAGTCAAGATGAAACTTTTCCAATGTTTAAGCAGATGGTGTAGAAATACGGAGGTAGGCTTGGGTTCAGTGAAGAGTTTAAGACTCCAAATTGGGAATAAACGTCAGCTTCTTGAGGATAGGTAAAGAGTTGTCATTATACACATACCTCTATCCACTGATTGGTCCAAAATCACCATTCTAACTATATGGTGAGGTAGCTCACATGCTGCCCTGTAGAATGAAGGTATAGCATAGAGACATTTCCTAAGCTTGATAAGAAAGGGAAAATTAATGTAAGGTTTTGAGCTAATAAGCAGAATATTTGCAAAAAATAGGTCAATAGGAGACAATTTTCCACTGATTTATTGCAGTACTTTAATATGGGCTTCCCTCCACAAATTTCCTCCTTAGTCTCCCCATTTTTCAGGCATGAACATTTAGTAGGAAGGATCATGAGATTCTGGGGAATGTCCTTGTTTTCTATTTTAGATAAAATATTTTCTCACACTCATGAATGAGCAAAGAGACAACAGCAGTGGAGAAACAAATACCTGTTGACAGTACATTTTGCTAAATAACAGATTGCTAAATACCATATTTGCTAAAATATAAGATGACCCTGAACATAAGATGACCCCCCAATAATTAATTCTATCTATGGAAAATTTATAAATTTGTTGTAATTTTCAAGGTATATAATCTAATTATTGGAGGTTTCCCTTGACTTTGTCTACCCCCTAGTACTACAACAGGAAAAGAAATGTGGGGGGCGGGGGGTCAAGTGACTCCCTTGTCTCCCAAAATCTTCCTGCGGGAGCTCCTTCCCCTCCCCTTACTGTCAGAACCTGTTCTCTCTGAGCACAAAGAAGTGAAGGACAACTTTTAAAACACTGACTTTGAAATAAATATACTCACAGTAGTTTGGTTCATCCAGAATTGATGCATTTTACTTTTTGATACTGCTGCAAGTTTTAATTCAAGTACTCCATGGACACACTTTTAAGCAACACTTTTCTACCTTCTTATGTATATAGGACAAACTATGCATGGTATTAGTCCAAAGCCAAAAGGCTCATGATTTATCATATAGTTCATTGGGCTTGGCCCCCGCCAGAGTCAACATCTTCTCATTGTGATGCCATAGGTGAGTGCTGCTCAGTATATCCCCCACAAGGGATCCACATGCTATTTAGGCCTCCACCCACTACTGGACTGGGTGTTCTTATCATTTGTCCTGGGATCTGCCAAAAATATATATGCAGACAATGCACAGGGCAACCTGGTCTGGCTCCACTTCATGGAGGGCAGGGCCACACTAATCATATGTGACAGGCTGAAAAAGGGAGAGACAGAGGGATTCTGAGTGAACTCTGGGGCCCTGTTGGGTGATGTTTGCCAGACATTTAAGGCCACTGAAGAAACAGGAATAATTGGAAACGGGAGGAAAAGGCCCATCTCAGCTGTGGGAATGAACTGGACATTGAAATGTATACAATGTAGTGGTTCACCATGTCTTGAAAAGGAGTCAGCACTGAGGGGGACTACTATATATCTTAATCACATGGGTAGGTTTAATCCTTGTGGTAGGTTTCCATCAGTACGGGTGTGTGGTGTGGTTTTGTAATGGGACTGAGAATGGTGTAACTGTAGAGAGATATTTTAGACTGTCAAGTGAACCATGGTGGTCACAAGGCAGATTGGTGGAGGTATAGTTGCATCTATATTTATTTATATATATTTGCTCTTTCCCAGGAATTCTTTTACATACCTCTGCAATTGCATAGATTTCATAGACATCAGGGCTGGAAGGGACCTCGGAAGATTATTGAGTCCAGCCCCCCGCCTGAAGGTCCG
>NW_005842409.1:590647-605973 GCF_000455745.1 Alligator sinensis | reverse complement strand
AGCCTATAAGGATGCTGCAGGTTTTTCCTCCCAAGGTGGAGAACCTTGCATTTTTCAGTGTTAAACACCATCAGGTTCTCGTCTGCCCATTTGCTGAGCCTGTCCAGGTCAGCCTGGATTGCCCCCCTGTCTTCTGGTGTGGATGCTTTGCCTCAAAGTTTGGTGTCATCGGTGAACTTGGCCAGTCCGCTTCTGACTCCAATGTCCACATCATTAATGAAGATGTTGAACAATATGCGTCCAAGGAGGGCCTTGGGGGACCCCACTGGTCACAGGGCACCATGATGATGACTTCTGTCAATTACCACCCTCTGGGTCCAACCATGGAGCCAGTTTCCCAGCCAGTGGATCGTGGTGGACCCAAGGCCACAATTGGCCAGTTTTGCCAAGAAGTGATCATGGGATACCAGATCGAAGGCTTTTTTGAAGTCAAGATATATGACATCAATATCTTCTCCCTTGTCCAGGTGATAGGTCACCTGGTCATAAAAGGAAATTAGATTGGTCAAGCAAGACCTACCCGCAACATAAGATCTTCCCCGCAATAGAAGTCAGGCTGCTGGGCCTATAGTTTGCCAGGTCCACTTTCCTCCCTTTCTTGAAGACAGGCACCACATTGGCCTTCTTCCAGTCTTTGGGCACTACACCAGAGCACCAGGAGTTTTCAAAGATCCGTGCCAGAGGCTAGGCTATGATGCTTGCCAGCTTTTTGAGTACCCTGGGGTGTAGATTGTCCGGGCTGGCTGACTTGAAGGAATCCAGCCTCTCAAGGTGTTCCTTCATGAGCTTAGCATTGATAGAGGATAGGGAATGTCCCTCACCCGCACCTCCCTGTTAATGTTGTCTTTGCTTTTCCTCCGGCTCCCCACATATCTGAAAAAGGATTTTTATTGTCCTTAATGCTCGAAGCTAGTTGGAGTTCAGTTGCAGCCTTGGCTTTCCTGGTTTGGTCCCTGTAGGACCAGACCAGTGCAGAATATTTCTCCTTGGAGGTGACTCCCATCCTCCATCCTTTGTAGGCCTTTCTTTTTAGCCTCAGGAGGTCTGCTAGATCCCTGGAGAGCCGGGGGGGTGCTGTGTCCTCTTGCTGCCTTTCCTCCGAGATGGAATAGAATTAGCTTGTGCATTGAGGATCGCTCCCTTGAGGAGCAGCCACTCTTCCTGAACTCCCCTCACCCTGGGGTCATGGTCCCTTAGGGCCTCGCTGACGAGCCTCCTGAACTTGTCAAAGTCAGGTTTCCTGAAGCCAAGGACTTCAGTGTTGCTGACTGACTTGCCAGCTTTAAGGCGGATGGTGAAGGTGATCAGCTCGTGGTTGCTGTCACCCAGCTTCCCATTGATCACTAGGTCACTGATTAGGTCATCCCCAGTTGCCAGTACCAGGTTGAGCACCGCTTTACCTCTTGTTGGTCTGTAGACTTCTTGAGTCAGGTAGAGGTCATCCATGCATGATAGGAAGCTTTGCGACCACTCGGATTTTGCTGAGTGATCTTCCCACGAGATGTCTGGGTAATTGAAGTCACCCATGACAGCCATGGTCCTGGAACATGTGACCTCAGCCAGTTCCTGGGCAAACTCCTGGTCAAGCTCTTGACTTTGTGTGGGAGGTCTGCAGTAAACTCCCACCGTTGTGTCCCCTGTGCCGTGTTCACCATGGATTTTAACCCAGAGGGTCTCCAGTCGTCCACCCTGGTTATCAACATCAGGGATGCGTAGCTTTCCTTAACATAGAGAGCTACACTCCCACCCCTTTTATCTACTCGATCCCTCCTGTACAGGGTATAGCCATCTATACCCATGGTCCAGTCATGGGTGGAGTCCCACCAGGTCTCCGTTATCCCTATGATGTCGTAATTATTTGCGTTAAGCAGGAGGACGAGTTCCTCCTGCTTATTCCCCAAGCTCCTGGCATTTGTGTACAGGCAGGCAAGAGCCTCCAAGGGGAGGGTCTTTCCCACAGATTGGGCCTTGCCCACAGATTGTACCAGGGCTGGGGCAGGGGTGAGCTCCCTTAAGTGCCTTGGCCTGCTGGTTTTGCAAGGATTGCTCAGCGGGCCAGCAGTGGTGGTAGTCCCCCCATCCCCCAGTGGGCTTAGTTTAAAGCCCGGTGGAGCAGCTCAGCCAGTCTGCCTGAGAAGAGTCTCCTTCCCAGCGGAGAGAGGTGGAGGCCATCTCTTCCCAGCAGCTTGCTGCCTCTCTCGCCAAAGAGCGGGCTGTGGTCATGGAAGCCAAAGCCTTCCCGATGACACCAGCACCTCAGTCTTTGGTTAACTACGTGGATCCTCCTCTCCCTCCTCAGCCCAAAGCCTGAGACTGGGAGGATCGAAGAGAACACCACTTGTGCCCCCAGGCCCTTTAGCCCTACTCCCAAATCCCTGTAGCGCTTCATGACCCGGCTGGGAGTGCCCCAAGCCCTGTCATTGGTGCCCACATGAATAAGAAGCATGGGATAGTGGTCTGTGGGCTGGAGAAGCTTAGGGATCTTCTCTGCAATGTCTCGGATGTGAGCCCCTGGAAAGCAGCAGACTTTCTGGGCTAAGGGGTCGGGGAGGCAGATTACCCAGATCTAGTCCAAATGCAAAAACCTCTTAAGAGTCTATTCTTCTGCAAATCTCAGAGGTATAAGTCATCTTCTCTAGAAGCAATGTAGAGAAAGGGACCAGACCTCCTTAGTCATGACAGTTACCCCAGCCTTACCTTAGTTTCCATTTTTAACAAGAGCCCTTCCAGAACTTCATCGTACAAACCCATAAGCAGAGATGCTCCCTGCTTCCCTCTTGAATCAGTACTGCTAACATGCTTGGAACACAAGACATAAGAAGCATGGATGTTGAAAAACTGTGAGAAAGGGAAGGTTTTATATTCCCGTAGGGCTGGTCATACTAGGCACAACCTGTACCAAAACACTTTTTAGCTGCTGTGAGATCAAGAGGTCAACTCATACTTGGAGCCTTATTTGCAGCAGCAGTGTGTAGATGTAGGCCAATGTGTCCATGTTGCGTCATATTATGAACGAACTGCCTTCATCTCTAAGCTTTTTGTGTATGTTTGCTTTTGATAGCATCTTTCCTTATCAGTGTGCCTGCTTGCAGTAAATAGCTGAAGTCCTGGAATGATGGGGAACTTAAGCTCTGTTTATATTAATGGTACTGGGAAATTTTAGGGAGAAAAGGTTATAACCAGTGCTACGTCAACATGGGTAGTAGTGGTGGAATGGTAATGCAGAAAGTGTTTAATATACTGTTGGAAACCTATCTCATCTTTCCCTGCTCTGGGAAGACTTAGATAACAGTGAATAAAATATTAGAGGAGGGTCTACACATGTGTTGCAGGAGAGGAGTGCAGTGTGTTAGGAGAGGTAAGGAAAGGAGAAAGAAAGTGTTGCTGATAGGGAGATATGTCTATGGTTCGAAATTTCAAGGTAAAATAATTTTGAAAAAAGTGCCTTGTTTCGTTTTTTTGATTAAGCAAATATTTTATAACATTCACATGATTTTGGGGAGTCTTCCAAGATTTTACAAGTTAATGCAACCTGTTTCTGTGGGATATGTCATATTTCAGTTGATATTTGGTAACAGTGTTTTGTTCAAGCAAATCTGGTATTTGCTGCAAATGTAAGGTTCTACAGTAAAGCCCATCCTATGAAAAATAGGCTGATATTCTGAAGAGACTCTGATGTAGTGTGTGTAAGTCTGAGGGCCAAGTTCTAGTCCAGGAGCTGCCCATGTACCCATGTAACCTTTTAAGTTTGTATCTGCTAAGTTTTCATGAAGGGTTCAGGTCCTAGCCTCTGTATTTCATTTTCATGTAAATTCATCTACATTATACTTGGAATGTGCTGCTGTGTATCTAAGGGCCCATACTACACTAAGCCTGTAGTACGTAGTGGAAAAGTGAGAAATTAAAATGATAGAACACAAAAATGTTATTCAGTGACTCACTGTACCAATGTGTTATGTGTTCTATGGATTATCAGGGCTGTAATTAGAGCTACAAGCAGCTATTTTTGTAGTCAGTCTCTCCTATTAATGGCAATTTTATTTTTAAAAGGAAGAAAAATAAATAAACCTTCCATCTGAATGATTTTTGGATGGCAAAAGGGAAGTGCCATTGTTTGAAAATCCCTGTGGTATCATAATGAGACTTCACATAAACATTAGATCAAGCAACTGTGAGCAGTCTGTGAATTATTCTGGGAAGTTTTTAAATGTGGAATATATGACATTATTTAAGTATTTATAAATGTCATCTCATCTGTTTTAAAGAAAGCTAATAGACTGTTTTGCAGACATTTCAGCTCCAAAAAATTGCTTCTGTAATCTATTTCTATAGAATCGGCAAAAGTAGAAGCAGACATACTATGGGTCAATAGCAGTGAAAGGCCTCTCTGCAGACATAAGATTCACAGTCCATTAAGTTTCAGGTCTGCCCTGATATGGATTCCTCTGATGTATTACTATTATATCCTATTTTTGTTGACTCAGTTACTATGTCAGCAAAACCAAACATTTTGGCTTGTGTCCCAGCATCAAGCTGTCTATGGAGGATATGTTTTTGCCTCCACCACCATGACAGTAATGAGGAACTGGCATTAGTTTGATTTGCATAATTGTGCGCTTCCAACTTAGACTCTGTGTCAGTAGGAGACAACTTATTGTGATGATACCCACAGCACATTATTCGTTTTGTGCTATCAGCATTTATTTATGCAAATTCCATCATTACAAGAGGTCATTTTCTAACCTTCTACCATGAAATCACTTTCTCTGCCAATAAACAGTAAGAAAACACCATAGGAGAACAGCCAGATATATTTGTCATACACACTCATTGGTCAAGAAGCTGAAAAGTGCTTTTTGCATGTGTATGTGCATATTCATGTGCATGTGTGTGTTTATAAGACCAATGTTTTTATAAAAGACTGACAGCTAAGATGACAAAACTAAAATTTGATAGACCACATGTGATAGTTTTAGACAAATGCTGTCAAAGAGGGGGAAAAATCCATTGGCTCACCAGTTCTAAGAGTTTCTTTAAGAATAATTTATGGACTGAAAAAATATTTTGTGTTCCCTAGATGATCAGTAGAATGTTTTCTCTGATAAGAAGCAGAACCCAGTAATTTATTCATGTAATAGATAAAAAGGCAGAATAACAAACTAGGATGTCCCACTAGTAACAGCAACCTGAAATAGCAATAAATGTTAAAGAAGCTTATCAGAATTATTTGGATCTTGAGGATTCATAAACTAACCTTCAAGATTCTCTTAACAAAAATGTTTCCAAGGTCACATTGTGTAGCTTATCATTAGCAGTAGATGAGCCTCCAAAGGTTCAGCTTGTGTGTAACTGAAATGCCACCAGAATATATGCTCTCCTCTGACAATCACTTCCAAGTTCAAAGAAAGTGAGACTATGTCAACACTTTACACAGTTTTAAAGGGATAACAGAGAAACATACAATAGCAGGTAATTTTTGGACTTGTGACCCCTGACAAATATGAACCTGGACTAAGCAGCAAGTAATTAATGAATTTTATTTTGGCCAGAGGCACATTAAGTTCATAAGCATCATAACTGATGACAAAGAAATAAATCCTAACCATGACTTCAAAACAGATGAGCAGGGATTCTGCGGGTTACATGCTAGCACTTGGAAGGACTACAATGTTATAGAACTTGCTAAAGAAAAACTAATTTGGGGCCACGTTTATAAAGAATGATCAAGTCCTTTGTATGCCAAAACAATCCACACATAGTAAATGTTTTATCACACAGTAAAGAAAGAAGCACTCTTTGAGAATAAATCTGTTTATATGCTTGCAAAGGAAAAGGCATGCCAATTGACGAGCACATACATCTGGGAGAGAATTATTACCCACAGGTGTGCATCAGATGATTAGTGCCTAAATATTTTCACAGACCTCACTAAAATGGAGATATTATCCTGTATCCCAACATATGCTTTTTCACACCTTCTGAATGGAAGCCTTCTTGCACAAAACTCGGCTAGCCAGCCAACACTGTATGACTCCAAAATGGTACATGAAGTCGCATAAGCATAGAGTTTAGTAAGACTAGATGGATCTTCATATCATTTGCATGCTGACCTGTTCAATTAAGACTGAAAACAGTGTAATTTTGATTTTATTTTGTTTCTTCTGTTTAATTGGTATGTTGTAAGATAGGTTGAGGTGAATGCATTCCAGTAAGGAAAAAAAGAGAAGCAGAAAGAGAGAGGATGAAACCACAGAGGAGAAAATTATTGTAGAAAAAAATGACAATATAAGGTTTGAGGAAAAGTGCTGAGAATTACAAAAGGTGTCTTATAAGGCAAAAGAATCAAATAGGAGAGCTAGTCATGGAACATATGTCTGAAAGAAAGGAAGAGAAAGGTCCCAGAAAACTCATTGGCCAGAACAGAAGAAGCTCAAGTGAGTAGATTAGATTGATGATGCCAGAGAAGATAAGAGAAACAAATGTAGGAAAGAGTATGTGAGGCAGGTAATCAGTTACGGGTGAGACAGGTACTCATTTACATGCAAGTCAGTGAAGAGATGAAGGCAAAGGAAGTATGAAATGCTGCAAGAAGTCAAAGAGAGGGTTCAGAAATTGTGAGAAACCTGACCTAGCCAAAATAATTGTGAAATGTGTCTAGGGCAATCTAACATCGATGGTGAGAGAAACTCTTGAGGTAGTGGTCTAAGGTGGTAGGGAATGGGCAATAGAGGTATAAGACAATTTCTCTGAACAGAAAAACAACTGTCCTGGAGGCTGAAAAACATAAAACAGATAGTTTTGCTCTATATGTCAGATTCTTCTACTATTCTTCTCAGCCATTCGATCTGAGATGTGGTTTGAGGAGCTGAGAGACCCTGTTGTGTAGCTGAATGAAGAGGCTAGAGGAATTGACAGTAGCAGCTGGAGGAGCAGACAGATGCATCTGGAAGAAATGAGAGACAGATTTCCCCCTACAACTTCACTTTGAAAAGAACTTTCAAACAGAACAAAAAAACCTTAACAAGAGTATCTTTCCTAATTTCACTTTTATGTTTCAAAAACCTTTTAAAATAACAAAACAAGAACTTCCTCCCTTTGTTAATTAGATGAATTTATCATATGCAAAAATGTTCCTTATGGACACTTTGATTTCATGAAGTCTTACTTCACTTATGAGCAGCCCCAGGCATGACAATAACTGATAGCTTTTTCTATATTCCTCATAGTGGTTATTTTGCCTATTCGCCCTTCTTGGACAGCTGGAAATATGACAGAATGAATAGAAAAACTAAATATCCTTTGTTAGCTGATGACAAAGAGGAGTCTTGTAGTCATTTTGAAACTAGAAAGTAGTCATATAAATACTCAAAACTTATAATCTAATGTTATTACACAGGTAATAAAAATGGGGAAGAAATTATACCAAGTCTTTATTTCTAACTGCCAACTGTTTATATCTCCAGCCTAACTGGAAGTGCCAGTTTTAAGGTTATTGAACAGGACTGTAATTTGTCAGAGATGGTACTAAGTATTTTTTTACAGAATTCAGTAAAAGTAGTATTTTGATAGGAGACTTGCAAAACTGTGAGGGACAAGCCTCATAATATTCAGTGCATTGGCTTGGAGAGTCATCCAGAAATCTACGTGTTTCTCTATCTTCCTTTAACTCAGTTTATAAAGTCAGCCTGTTTTATTATATCCTTACAGTCATAGATTACCTATCTTCATGGTGCTTGGATGTGTAGTATTTAAGACTGAATCTTACATGCACAGGTTCTTTCACATGGTTTCCAGTACCTCCTGTTTCTGGTTAAGACAGAAATATAACCAAAACTGTCTTCTTAGGGATGTACAGTTTTTGAACTGGAAAACTTTTATACAGTTCATTTAGCATCCTGTTAGATACCCTATTCTCTAACCTTTGGGAGCACAAAATCTGAGGCTTGCTTAGGTCTTTATCCTTGCATTTAGCCTGTAGGTTTTTTAGTGCCTATGGCTGGGTAGATGCAGAAATGGGCCTGAGTCTTAAAGCCTGGATCCAGAGTCTGAACATGTGTGGGCTCTGGTTAGGTTCCAGTGTTCCAGTTCAGGCCTGTCTCTAATTTTGTGATACATGCTGTGTGTATGTATGGTATTCAGCCCTCTTTTCTATTAAATGGCGTCACGTGAGGTACACATTGCTCAGCAGTCATCAAAAGTATGCCAGTGGGTTTCTGGCTGTTCTTTTATCTAAATTAGCAGCATGTGTGGGTGCTGTTGGAGTTTTCAGTCTCACTGTACCAATGATTCACATAAGGCAAAGGTCTGCTTGGTTGAGCAAAAATCTATGGCTGCAGCAATTATGATGCAGCAGAGCTGTTCTAATGGTAAAGTGTCTTTGATTCTCCATAATTAAAGCCATGCAGCCCTGCAAATGCTTATAAAATATATTAAAATATATTAAAAGGATTGTGTTATGGGTAGGCTGAAAAATGTAAGCTGAAAACATGATGCTAAATAAGGAAATTTGGCAGCAGTGTTTAACTTAATCTCTCCAGTAACCTTCCCACCTGGTAATTGGGTGACAACACTGGTATTAGACTGAGAATGAATGACTGGTTTTGGAAGGGCCCCTCTACACATGCAGATAGAGGCGCAATGGCATCTAATGCACATTCCACTCGATCATGCCTCCTGCCATGCCAAACATGCATGGTAGGAGGTAATTGTGGGACCACACATTAGATCTCATTGTTTCTTATTTCCAGTGCAGGGGGAGTCCAATCCTGGGCTCCCTCTGCACAAGCAAGAAGCAAGCTCCCATGGTTGGGAGATGCCCTATGCACCTCTGCAGCTGGGAAACATGGCTGTTGCAATCTCCCAGCACTAGGGGTGTGTGAATCTCCTGAGACTGGGAGACCATGGCAGCTGCAGTCCCCCAACACTGTGGAGGTTGCATACAGCCCCAAAGCTGGGAGACTGTGGCTGTGCCTTGTGGCTGTCAGGATCCAGCTTGGTCCAGGCAACAGAAGGTGCACTGCCAGGATCCAGTATTCACAGCGGCAGGATTCTGGGTCCTGGCAGCTATAAGGTGCTGCTGGGACTCAGAGTCAGCAGCTGCTGGGGCTGAGAGTCCCTTCAGTTGTGGGACTCCCAGCCTCTGCTGGGCATGGTGCAACTCTGTGGCTGGGAGCTTGTCAGCTGGTAGGGCTCCCAATCTTAGGGATTAAAGCTTGATAGCAACCAGCTATAAAGTTGGTACAATTTTTTTAAGTCTAACTTAATAGCTAGTTGGAACTTTTCATGGCATGATAGATACTTCGCACATGTAGATGGTCTCAAGATTAACTGTGCAGTTAACCAGTTAATTATGTGATGCTTGTAACGTGTAGAGGGGGCCTAAAAATCTTCTTAAGAGTCCCATTGAAATCAGTGAGCCAAGTACTGAGAAACACTGAGTACCTGCATCTCCCATTGATAGTTGAAGGTACTCAGAAGGCATGTTTACATGAGACATTTACTGTAGAGATGACTAATTAGCTCCACTGTAAACACACCCATATTAGGCCACAGTAAACTTAACTCTGCCATAGAATAGTAGTAGAATTGCATATACAAGTACTATCCTGCTGCAGAGTTTTTAACTCCACAACAGCCATGTGTAGATGCTGCTTGGGGTATGAAGGTGCTTCAGTGCAGGGTCTGCAAGCCAGCTGGCCCCACACTGAAGTACCCTTGTGCCCCATCTAGCTCCTCCACAGCATGTTGAGCTGGGGGAAGCAGCCCAGGACTGGCAGGTTGACCCCTGAGGCACCCTGACAGCTGGGGCTTTTCTAACCTGGTTTATTGTGCTGCATAAGTTCAAATGGCATGTCCAGGAGCAATAAGCTCCAAAGTTTATTGCTTCACATTAATTGCATGTAATTGCATCCAGTAGAGTAGAAACATGTTGCTCCACCCCCATATTGAGCGCATGCATTCTTGTACCAATTCTATGCTGGTGCAGGTTAAATTAACTCTAAGGGAGTTTCTCCTCATTTTACTCTGATGTAAGTGATAGCAGAATTGGGTTCCATATAAATTATTTAATGGGATTAAAAATGTGGTTCTCTGACTAATCCAAGACGTGCACCAAATCATTAGCAAAAATAGAACTAGAATTCAAAAATAAAATATTGCTTCTCTTTTTCCTATGGCACTCAGTAGGGTTCGTTAAGGTACTTTTCCTGAAAAGTGAAATTGTTGCCATGAGTCCTGACTTGTATACACTCAAACCACCAGCCTGCCATATCAGATTCCAACAGAGCTGCAAAACAGTGAGTAAGAACAATACAAAATATTTGACCATTTATTAAATTCTTATGTTTCCTTAAAGTGCAAATTCTCTCTGGAAAGGTGGCTTTCTAAGGTTTGATGTTTACTGCTTTTCCATGTCTTCCATTCAGCTTCCAAGAAAGCAGTTGGCTTTCTACACAACCACCCCCAAAAATGTAATGAGGGTAAGGAATTTAAGAGGTGTTCTTAAAATGTAATGTGTCATCACCCTAGCCCTCAGGCATTTATCAAAGTGTGCTGAGGTACAGCTGAGGTGTCCAGTTCTTCACATCTCGAGGAGAAAAAAATTGCCATTGGATTATAATTAACAAAGGATAATTACAATTCTCTTGACAATGTAGAAGCCAGAATAGAAATCAGGTCACTCTCCTATACCTGAGGTGGCTCTACTCTGCCAAAAGGAATAAACAGTAATATAAAATAAAACCTCTGCTTTTGCCAGTAAAGTCAGCATATATGACTGAATACACAGAGGGAATAATTCTGTTGAATAAGAAGGTGCCATTTTTACTTATTATGGATGAAACCCTGGCCTCATTTAAGTCACTGGCAAAGCTTCTCTGGTTTTCAGTTGGGTCAGGATTTCACCATAATTGTTCTGACTGTAATGGCCCTTTAATGGCCTGCATTTACAACAAAAACTTCCCATGTTGCAGTTGTAAAATTGTAAGCAGAATTATTTCCACCTGCTCTTACCCATTTCTCTTCCATATGACAGTCTCAGTATGCTTCAAAACTAATGATTAAGCCTAACAACTATGGCTATGGTGATCATTGATTTTTCTGTTGACTCTCTGAGATGACAAATCAAAATATATTCCACATTCACCCTAAAGAAAATGATAACATTTGTGGCATTCTTGCCAAAACAAAAAGTTCATTTTGGGGTTTACCAACATCTTTTAATTTTCCCTGGAACATAACAACTTTTTATTTTATTTTAGCATGCTTTTCTTAACATGTGTTTTTATATTTAGGTAGATTTGTTCTCAAAATCAGTTTTGGAATGAACAATTGAAATGCTCTATTTTTGAAATGTCAAGCAAAAGGTTTTCTGAAATCTTTTTAGGTTACTTTCAACCAGACCTATTTGCTAAATTTGACACAAATTAATAAGTATTTTCAGTCAACCCATGACTGCATTTTTTGGCAAAAATTATTTGACTGAAAAATTTAATTCAGTTCTACTCATGACAGCTCTGTGAGGTAGGAATCTGTCATCCTTCTTTTTAAATAGTGGGAAGAGGCACAGAAATGTGTAAATGATGGAGGTCTCATAGGAAGTTTGTGACTGAAGCGTGGAATAAAACAAGTAGCTTCTAAGCCCAAGTTACATATTTGCCACCAATATGCGTAAGTAATACAGAATTTACAACAACCAAAGACCATTACTTAATTCATTTTTTTTGTTTCTGCTAGAGGGTTGGCCAAAGAGGTTGATTCCACATATAGGGATATTTCCATTTGTACGTTTTTGTCCATCATTAAGTCAAATAAGATTGTATTTTTAAAACCTAATGTAAAATCTCTTGGGTCTATGGGAAAATGCAGTATTAAGTAACCTACACTTCTAATGGATGTAGGATAAAACATTTACCTGTAAAGTCTTTCTTTCCTGTTAGTTTATCTGGAACCACCATTATTTAAATATTTTTACAGTCATTTTGACTCTATGTTTATTTCTTTTTACAATGTTATTTGGAAGAAATATTGTACATGGACTAATACGTAAAGGAACTCTTAGCTCATAGCCATGATATAATACCTATAATTTAATTTCACAATGCAAAAGATGTTATAGTTCAAGAGACTGAAAATCAAATCAATTTAAACTACTTAACTATTGCTTAGAACTCCATTACTCTTATTTCCTATTACACTTGATATATATTGTTTTCACACCCTATAGCACCTTGGTATAGTTGAGCATTAAACTCGATATAACTTAAATGGAAGCAATTGCTTTTAGATTCTTCATTTCAAGGTCTGTGCATTAGTGGTATGTAGACCCAAATATTGCAAGGTTTTTATAATTTCATTTTTCATTGGGATTCATAACACTACTTTGCATGTGTGTTCAGAGCAGAGCTTTAAAGAATGTTGTTAACAAGAATTATAGGTATTGTCCAATATACTTCATCCAAACATTATTTTACATTACACTGATACACTAGGACACAAGGAGAAACAGTTGAGGAGTTGTATTTAAAATACTTGTTCATTTGTGCATACTCCAGTAATACATTTTCAACATAACAGGACAAATCTATGGCTTAACATGGTTCAAGTCCTTGAGATGGGAGGAAAGGTGACTTTAGCCCCCTTAATATCCTTCCTTCCCAACCTGACTACCATGTAAATTAGAGCCACAACTGGAGTCACATCTAGATGGCTGCATTTTACTTGCTGTCAGCAGACCCCCAAGGGAGCAAGGGGAAGATAAAGTCCCCTTTCGTTACCCACCCTGCCTATACCGGGATCTGGGAGTGATATAGGAAGTGCTGTCAGGGCCCTTTGCCACCATGTGGTTTTTCTCTTCAGGAGGAATCATTTATTGCCCTGATGAAACTTAAAGGTGCAAAGCAGCTGAAATTTATGTAAGTGCCTGGGCCACAGAGTTTGTCAACTTGTGCTACTAACTACAATGATCATTACAAAAATTTACATTCTATATATTTATGGGAAACCTATGATATTTTCCCCTTGATAAATACACTTATTCTATTACTGTGCACAGTGTTGGAATTATTTCAGGGTTGAGTTCCAGTCTTTAAATTAGGAAATCCAATAGCTCCCATGATATCAGGAAAAACTAAATATAAGTGGGGCCCTTTTGTTCCAGCACAAAATTCCATATAATGGTCACACATGGGTATCCATATGTACCCAGAAATTAATTCATATTGTCATCCAGCTGCTAACTATTACTTTTTATTAATTCTAGTACTAGCAGGGAACAAAATATGGCTATCCCAGCCATGAAATGCATCACCACAAGGTCTGACAGATTAAGTGCACACATTATAACTGGTATCTCCACTAGATCATGACAGATTGCTGTGCTTTGGAAGCAGTTGTTTAATGACATGATATACAGTTCACTGAGGGGAGCAGAGGGAAAGACAAAGGGTCGCTTTGGAGCATGCCACTTCAATTGAGAAATGCAGTGTAAATGTTGGCTCTTATGAAACCACATCATTGGGGGCATTTGTAAAATCGTCAATATCAATCAGTTAACAAACCAATATTTCTGGTTCACTGAACACAAATAAATGAGATACCTTACAAGTCAATTCTGTACAGTCAGAGGAAGTCAAGGTATGTTTATATTTTATAGCTTAGTGTCACTCCTATGTATTTGCTGACCTTTTAATCAACATAGAACTCAAACCACAGTAATGCTGAAAAATCATGCATTACAAGGTATTAGAAGATTATACAGAAACTATTCTGAATGAAGAATGCAGGCTTTATGTACCAATGGTGAAAAAGTTTTACATTAAAATGGCACAGAAAAAGTATTAATTCATGCCATAGAGTTCTTTAGTAATAACAACTTTTTAGAAACCAGTTGCAAAAATGGTTGTTCAAGATAATTAATGTAAGAAATCATAAAATCCTAAATTTATAAGGTACTATACAGAAACCATTCTTGTAGTCTATTGTTGTTGGGTGCATCTACATGTATGCTTTACTACAAGGTAGACTAATTTGCTGCACAGTAAAGCATCACCATCTACATATGCATGACAATTAGGCAGGTATAGACTAATTAACTGTACTATTGGATAGTTCCATGAGACACAAGTGTTATCTGATTGCGGAGTAAATTACTACACTTAAATGCACATGTGGACACTGGCATCTAGACTAGTTTACTCTGGCTCAAATTGAAACTCTCTGCCCCATTTTTTCTGCT
The DNA here is from genome assembly GCF_000455745.1 of Alligator sinensis. Classification (NCBI taxonomy): domain Eukaryota; kingdom Metazoa; phylum Chordata; order Crocodylia; family Alligatoridae; genus Alligator; species Alligator sinensis. Next base: position 591,740 of record NW_005842409.1, on the reverse strand, counting down.
CTGCAAAAGTAGAAGTAAAAAGCTTAGTTAAGTTTTCTTGTTATACATTTTTGAACAAGCAAATTTATTAGTAGGTACTAAATAGTAGCATTTTATTATTTTTATGAGCATTAGTGAAAACGTGCATTGACTGCGAATACAGAGTTGAGATGTAAACCATTTTTTAAAGGAACGTTTGCTAGTGGACTAGATGACTTCCTGTCAGTTTCAGGTGTCATAGAACATTGTCTGCAAGGGCTAGATTCTTCAGGAAGTGGGAAATAGATTTATGCCTTTCTTTATACCTACCAAATCTTTTGCTGGGTGACTAATGTTCTTGAGAAATATAGTTACTGCTCTTTTAGATAAATACTTTTTCATTATTTTTCTTAAACACACCCATGTCTATATTCTTCTATAGGTTGTAAACGTCAGTTTAATAAATTGAATGTCATAAGCAGATACTTGCTCGTCCAAGAGTCCTTTGTGAAGGAGTCTTTCAGTGTGTGTGTGCATTTATGTGTATGTGTAGACTTTCCTCTCTCCTCATCAATTGTGTGTGGGGTAGGGGAGGGGCAGGGGTCTGTCAGTACTTTGCAAGTATCTCCCAGTGGCACCACAAATGACTGTCCATGGTTGAATGTCAGTGGTTGAGTGGAGATTATGTTCCTTAGCTATCTAGGACACTTTGACACATGCTAGGAAGGATTTCCCCAGACAAACATATATAACTAAGTGCAAAAGAATATAACTTGCTGGTGAATAACTAGGAAGTTTTATATATTGTCTCTGTTTTGGAATGTTGTTCTCATTAGAGAACTTCTGTGAAGGTAGAACTAGTAGCTGTCTCCATTGTCACTTTTCTATCCCATGGCTACACAGTCTCTTTGCACCCCACTATTAGTCCTCAAGACACTAGCTAGGGCTTCTACATCAGTGAGAGAACCTCCAGGATCTTTATATAGCTCCTTCAAGTCTAATGCCTCCCTTCTGTCTCCCTTCCCATTTGAACCTCTAACAATCTTCATTATTTTACACTTATCTATGTAAATTATATTTTAGGTAGTAATTATATTAGCTGGATAACTGAGGAAATACAGGCACCTATGGCTCC
>NW_005842409.1:580298-590616 GCF_000455745.1 Alligator sinensis | reverse complement strand
TCCCTACACAGGGAGTTTCTTGAGGTGTTTCTTAAGGTGTTTCTTAAGCCATACCTCAAGTATGGAATCTTAGCAAGGTTTATACTTCCATTTAACCCTTTTTAGTTCTCTTTAGCTATATATCTAGTGTTATTTTCTAAACCACATTTAAATCAAGGAGAAAATAGGTTCCATATCTTAGATGTTACCAAGGCTTTCTCTTTCTATTCTGGCTTCTGGGGCTGGAAGCCCACAGTGAGATTCCCATAGCAATGGCCAGGGCTCTATGCCACTGCTTGCTGGCAGAATGGGAAAGGGGGAAATCAGCAGAGGGAGCTCATTCTTGGGGCTCCCCAGCTGGTATTGAAGGGTGGGATTGGTGAATTGTAGCCACCCCCCCTCACCTAGAGGGGGGGCCTGCAACACACTGGTTCTATCCTCCGGGGGGGAGGAGGGAGAGCTGAACCCCCCCAGATTGAACTCCCTCTCCTCCCTTCCCCCCTCCCCTTCTGAGAACAGTGACAGGCTGGGAGCTCCCCAGATGCAAGTTGCAGAAGTGGGTACATTCTGAAACATCTTTATCTGATACCTCAAACAATGTCCTATCTGTGGCCTGAATATGGCTGATGAGGCCAGTCTGGAATTGAGAGAATCTCTTGCAATGTGGGCATATTTTCATGTTGGGTGAGTGGCTTTGGATTCTTGATTTGATCCATGACAGTTTTTGCCGCTCCTGCTTTTCCTTCTCCTGTTATCATAACGTTTCAAAGTACTGAGATCCTTGCAGCAGACTCTTTCTGCATTTGGGGGGCAGTCCTGGGTGACAGCCTCCCACAAGTTGATGTTGATGTTGCATTTTTTCAAGTTGGCCTTGATGATGTCTTGAAGCACTTTCTCTGCCCTCCTCTTGAGTGTATGCCTTGACTGAGCTGGAAGAACAAAACTCGCTTTGGGAATCTGGAGTTGGACATCCAGATGATGTGGCTAGCCCAGTGAAGCTGATGCCAGGTGATCAATGCCTCGATGCCCATGATGTTTGCTTGCAGGAGGATGCTAATGTTGGTACATTTATCTTGCCACTGGATTCAAAGGATCTTTTGCAGGCAGCATTAATGTTACTTCTTCAACAACTTGAAGTGTCTCCTATACATCATCCACATCTTAGCTTTTTACAGTAAGGTGGGGATCATGATTGCTTGAATAAACCATGAGCTTAGTTTCAGATCTGATTGTAAGCTTTGAACACCCATTTCCTCAGGGATCTGAAGGCTTCACTTGCATGTTTGAGGTGAGGTTGAATTTCTTCATTGATATCAGCCTTCTGTGAGAAATGACTTCTGAGTAGGGCTGTGTGAAGATTTCGGTTGCTGATTTTATTTGGCAGAGATTTGGCCTGATTTGGCGGCTGAATCTCCGAATCCAAATTGAATCAGCAGACCCTTTAATCTGTCCAAATCAAATTGGAACCCTCTGAATCGATTTGGAGAGATTTGATGATTCAGACATAGACACAGCTTTAAATGTTTTTTCTACATACCTCAAGGTACCAGGCAGCTCATGAATGCTGAGATGCTGGGGCAGATGGAGCATCCCACGAGAGTGCAGGGGGTCCCCAGTGTGCTTGGCAGTGGATCTGGAAGTGGACCAGAAGCACTTCCAGGTTCACTGGGGAGCATGCGGGAGACCCTCCCTCACCCCCTGGGTCAGTGACTGGTGCCTCCTCAGTCCAGGTGGGACTCCCAGGGTCCCCCCCCCCCCATGGCTGATCACAGAAATTTGATTCTCAGAGGTAGCAGGAAATTAAAACTATCTGAGACTACAGGAGAGAAGGTAGAATATTCACTGAGAGCTAAATTGTAGAACAAAGCTTTGAAATATGATATTTCACACCAGGAAATGAAATACAGAAGCTGAAATGGTCAAAGAAGAAGCTTTGACATGGATTAGAATATTTTCACTGTCTTTTGACTGACAATAACTCTCTCTGACCAGAGAAGAGAACTGAAAAAACTTTAAAAATTGCAAGTAAAAGTATTTTATTTTTTCCCCTCCCATTAAACCTGTGACAAAGCTGATGGTTATAATAATATTTTAGCTTCACCTGAGGGCTAGTATTTCTCCCCACATATCTCTTTCTTTTCCTTCTAGACATCTCACAGTCTACCCAGGAACATGGAAGTGCTTGTCCTCCTGAGTATACTTGAAGAGTCAGTGCTCCTGCAGGGTCCTAATGTCTATGAAGCATTTAGAACATATTCTGTTAATTTAATTGACTTTATAAAAAAAAAAAAGTGTAGAGAAAATATTAAAGTGTGTGGATGCAAATGATTAGAGCACACAAGCATACAGGCCTTCCATGTTGTTTTACATATGAACCTCCTTTTATCTGTTTCTCTCACTTTTATATGGTTTTTGTGTGCCTTATAGTTGTTTTGCTAATGTTGGAGAAAAATGAACAAATCAGTCAAAATCAGCCTAAAATAAAAGGTAGTGTGGTAAAAATAGCTCCAGTGGGCAGTAGCTGCACCCCCAGTAGCTGGCTCACCTGCCCCACTCCAGCTCCTCTGTATCATTGCCTGGTGTCTTACCTGCCACATCTTGGTGGGATAAATACTTTTATGTGAGGTGTCCTGAGCCTTGGAGTGGTATCTTTTTGGTATGACCCTGGTCCAAGTTTCCTTTACTATGCTGGCAAGTACCACTGTGTTTAATAAGCTCTAGCTATGGACCAACTGGTCCTAAATTGCCCAGGGTCTTTAATAGCAGCCTCCTGCCTCTGTCATAGCTGCACCCATACCTTCAATGTCCCTTCAAGCTACAATCCTCCTTGCTTTTTTAAAGGGGTTTTGCAGGTTCTGCTTGTCCCACTTGCCTTCTCCTGGTAACAAGGCAAGGTTTCCCAGTTACAGGTGGGCCCCTGTCGGACATTAAAGTAAATGTTTGATAAAATCTGATGTGGGATCCGAACAATAATGCTTCTGGCCATGCCATGTATGCATGTCAGGAGGTGTAATTATGAGATCCTGCATCAGATGCTATTGTAACATATTACCAAGACAGGGGGAGCCCAATTTCAGGCTCCCCCTATACTGGCAAGTAGCAAGCTGGGCTCAAACCATGCACATCTGTGGCTGGGAGCCCCTTCAGCTAATTGGAGGTCTCAGCCAAAGGTTTCTGACTGGGGCCTCCCACAGCCTTTGAGCCTTGTTGTTCTTTGTTTTGTGAGCACTCACAAGGGCTGTGTTTTTTGTTGTGGTTAAGCTAGTAGAAACTGCAAGAGCAGCTGTGGGGGGAGACTTGAAGGACACATGGCAGGCACTGTAAAGGCCCAGAGAGAGAGACGGGGAGAATAAAAGTTCAACCCCTTTGGGCGTGTCCCCATGGGGGACCACAAACTGCATGTGGTACACATGCAAGCGTTCACTACACTGCTAATTCAAAGCACGGTAGTATTTTTTGACACAAGAAAATCCCAGGGCCAAAAAAACCCACCCCTGAAAAAAGCAGTGTGATGAATGCAGTAGTAATGTGCACTGCGAGAAAGGGATCCTGGCTGGCCACAGTCACTTTCTTGCTCCTGGCCAGGTGCTGAGCAGCTGGCTCAGCACTGCTGGTGCCCCAGGAGGTCCCCAAGACCTGAGGTAAGGCTGCTGGGACCAGCACAGGTACTGGCCTGAGCTTCCCCTCCCCAACCGAGGTTACTTTGTCATACACTGGAGCATGGATGCAGGGGCATGCCTGGGGACAAATAGTAGCGGCTTCTGAGGATATATCCTTTGGGGCCAGAGGGTCTAGAACTAAGACAGTGGGGCTTAAAGCTCCAGCAAAGTGGCTGCTGCCAAGAAGCTGAGGCCAGAATAAGGGGCCTAGGGCTGAAGGTAGAGCTTTCTAGCTTACTAGAGGCCCAAACCAAGAGGTTTAAGGTTGAAACTGACAGAAAAGGCTGTGCCAGGTGGCTCTCAGGAACAATCTCAGAAGAATCAAATGTCAGACTAGATGAAGGCTTGTTCAACATTGCAAGGTTTAGAGCGAAAGCCACAGTAAAATAACAGGTTTTGAGAGTCTTCCTGTTTGCGGCCTTGGTTGCCCACATTGAATCTTTCCTGAAAAATTTCTTGGACAGATTTTCTGAATCAAGAGCTTCAGGATGGCAATTACTCTCAAGAAGACTGTGATAATGTACCAAGGGGTGAAAGAACCAATACCTGTCGTCACTTTGGAGGATGAATCTCTTGGTGTCATTGACAGTTTTTGCTACTTGGCCTCTATGATCAGCAGGTTTTGCTACTTGGGTTCTACGATTGCAGGAATCTTGACCTTTGGACTGAACTGACTAACAGAATCAGAAAAGCAGCTAAGAAGCTATGGCTATTACAGAAACGTGCATGGAATATCAGAAAACTATCAGCTAAGGTGAGAGTGAGAATCTGGGATACTTATGTGCTGTCATCCCTACTTTATGGTTAAAAAATGCAGAACATATATACTAGACATATCAAGAGACTGAACAGCTTTCACGTGAAAAGTCTGAGTAAGATCCTGAAAATGAAGTGGAAGAATAGAATACCAATCACAGAGGTACTGGAGTGTGCAGGACTGACACACTTAGAAACCACCATCAAGAAGAGGAGGCTGTGAGATATCAGCCATGTCAGGAGAATGAGAAAATACCATACCCCCAAGAATATTTTATACAGTGAGATTCGAAACAGCTCTAGAAAGTGGGATCACCCTCTCTGGCAGTACCACAATGTGTGCAAAAATGATATGAAGTCATTTAACATCAACATAGAAAGCTAGGAGGAGTGTGTAGAATCCCATCTGATCTGGAGGGAATATATGGCAGTGAGTGGTGCAGCTCAACTTTAAGCATCTTTGATCCAGAAGATGGAAGCAAAATGAGAAAAACGAAAGCAGCATGCTATATATTTGGACTTCTATTCAGACAATGTATGGATCTGTAGAACTTTTAACAATTGGCCTTGTCAGCCATAAACAGATTCCTCAGTGATCTGACTAGACAAAGTGGTCCACAGACCTCTGGGGGTTCACAGATTATGTCTTAAGGGGTCCATTGAAGATGACTATGATCAATCAAAAGTGTGTAAATACCCATATTTACAATTCTAAGGGATCTGCACCTCCATTCACATTTTTTTAGGAGTCTGAAAATGAAAAAAGTTTGAAAACCACTGTACTAGACCTACATGTACACCGTGATACAGGGGATTAACAGTTGCCTGTATGTCATATGTGAAGAATCAGCCTTATACTCCTACTGTAATAAAAAATTGTTTTGTACTGCTACAGGATACATTCTAGAATAGTCTATATTTGCAGGTTCAGAGATGCAATGCTTTTCATGATTCCATAATGAGCTGAAGATATAATATATAGCTAATTCAGAAAAGAAAATTGCTGCTCAGTCCATGAAAAGTAACATGGATTTTATGCCATTTTTTATTAAGTTAATTAAAAACAGATTAAAATTTACCTGATATATATTGTAAATGGTTGTATTAATTTTTTTTCACTACCTACTGATTTAAAAGTAGAAGAAAAACTTGTTTGTGATAATGAATTTAAGAAAATGACTAGCAGTTAGTGTCCAACTCATTGTATTAATTATTTCAACTTAAGGCAGACTTATATTGTTTTCTGTGTGGTGGTGGGGGTAGGGAGAATACTTGCAAAAGTAACTGAAAACATTGGTGGACTTGAATGAGAGTTTTATGTGAATGATTCTCATAATCTTTTTAAATGATTCATGAAGTTAGGTGTTATAGCAGAGAAGGGGGTTAGCACTAGCACCAGGCCTGCACACATTTACTAATACTGAGAGCCAGCCTGGCAATTCAGTTTAAATCAGGGTAGGGGGAGGGACAAGCTGGATTGGGGGGGGAGGTGGGATGCTGGGGGCTAACAAGCCTGGTGGGGGGCATTGATGGACTAAAGATAGCCCTATCAGGGTGGGGAGGGAGGAGGGATGAAAAACACAGCGCTGGGACTGAGGTAAGTAGCTGGGCTTTCCTAGCCCCAAGGCTGCACACTGAACATGTACACATGAGCCACATGCAGAAGTTTCCAGGACCTGATCTATGATCATGCAGCTTAATTTAAGATGCATGATCATAGATGGGGTCCTGCTTGTGCACACATTCACTGGTGCTGGGAGCCACACTGGGAATGTGATCTAAGTAATTTGGAAAGGGAGTGCACACTAGAAGGTTGGGGGGGCAGGGGTTGGCAAGCCTGCCTGGGGGGGTTGGTTGGTCCATGGGGAGGTTGTCTGTCTGGGAGTGGGGTGGTCAATGGGCTAAAAATAGCCCAATTTGAAGGGGGTAGGAAAAGCATAGCCCTGGGGCTGGGGCATGTGGCTGTGCTTTCCCAGGCCCAGAATTTCATTCTTAATGTGCATAGATGTTCAGTAGATTGGGCTAACCTTTGTCCTATTTAACTTAGTGCCTGTCAGGTGAACTGAGATCAGGCTGGCTATTTTTTGTCTGATCTAACCTCCCCAAATGTACATACAGATCAGCACTTAGTTCAACCTAATCCTAGTTAGGTCGATCAAAGTGTAATGTTTGCATGAGGATGAATTAAGATAGACTGGGTTGGCTATGTTTAGCCCAACCTAGGCTCCTTGAATGTATGTACAATTCAGTGGGTAGATTGACCTAGTCATAATTAGGTCAATCTAATTGTTAAATCTACATGTACCCTCTGTCTTTACTTGGCTGAACCTTATTTTCACTAGGAATGTTAGCAATTATTCAGACTCAGGTTGCATAACAGTTCCTATTCTGTGACTGTTTTCATTTGTAGATAACATGAGCAATCTTCAGTTCTTAAAGTTCAGAAATATTTGATCATGAGGATTGGGGGGGACAAAAGTCTTTGTGATAAGGTTTTTTTAACATGTCCATGGCTGAAATGGCTAGGGGTTGAAAAGTAAAATTTATAATGGAACTGCTCCCTCCTGATTCAGGAGCCCTGACTGGCTTTGTTCTGCAAGAAACTGGTTCTGATCTGCTCTCCCTTGGATTATTATTTTGATTGCTGTAGTGCCTAGGAATATTAGCCATGGACTGGGACCTTATATGGTAGGTGTCATAGTAATACAGAAAAAAGTATCGCTCTTAGAATCTGAACATGAAGACCAGAGATGACAGATGAATATAAACAGACTGGGTGGTACAAAGCAACAATGAAACAATATGGGTCAACATGGTAAGTGGTAGTCATAGTGGATCATTAGCTTGTAGTTTTCTATAAGTTTTTGAAGGAGAGATTTGGAGCAGGATGATAAGGCAGTTTTATAGATTTACAGGGAGATTATCTCAAGAATGAGGAACATAAGAGAAAACACCCAAAAAAATACATCCAGGAAAAGCTCTGTTATATGGCATCCCCCAGGAATGGGGGATGCTGGTTAATTAAATATTCTGGTTAATCAAATGGGCGCTGTCTGGTGCACTCCCTGGTGTCAGTGTGCCAGGGGACAGGGAGGGGGGCCCTGCACAGGCTGTTTTGCCCCATGTAAGCTGCTTTGCCTTGGGCCATGGGCTGAAGAAGTGGCAAGAACTCTGCTCATGGAGGCGGCGAAACCCAGAAATGGTACTTCCAGTTTTGCTTTTGCCGTGTCCTTTGGATGCCAGTTAATAGAGTTTTCTGGCTAACAAAGTGCCGATTAACACAGGTTTTGCTGTATTTGAAAATATAACAAGTGGATGGCTGGCATCCTGTGACACATACAGTATGTAGAGCATTTTCACTAAGTTTACCAAAAACACTACTTAAGGAATGCAGCAGCAGCCCTACCTATGAACTGAAACATTTGCTCAGATATATTACTGTGAATTGGTAAGGATACCTAAGGCTTGGAAATACTTGTCTTGACTTCATAAGGGTATTACGCTAAGACAAAGGGGCTATAAAAACCACTGCCTCTAGTCACCGCTTAATTTGTAAGGTGCATAGAGGTTGACTTCAGTGCCTGTCAGCTCTGTGTTCCTGAGGGAGCCCTGGCACCCAGCTTGCTGGACTTACAAAGGGCTTTTTCTATTCACCCCAACACACACACCTCACTAACCAGAACTAAGCAGAAGAAAAGTTTAATAGGCATCTTGGGCCATACATTCCCCAGTCCCAGTATGGGAGGCCTATTTAAACTTGATTAACTAAAACTCGGTTGCTGGGTTAGGGAATGCTGAGGCAAGAGACTAAGTCAGAGTGGGTATGGGCAACATTTGAACAATGGTTAGGGGTTCATCACAATGTCCAGCCTATTGGAGCCCTGACTACAAATGCTATCATACTTTTCCCGGGATGATTGGTGGAAGTCCTCCCCACAAAGTTTATGAACACTCCAAGTAATCCCCTTTAAGTATGTTAAAAGACTACAGTAAAATCTGAAAGTCATGCTGAGCTGAGGCTTATTCACAACACTGATGCTGTGTTGATGTTTTGTAAAATACAAAACACTGATGCTGACTTCACAGTGCAAGCATAGCTAGGCCATCTGAGAAGAAACAATGTGGTATCCCTCCCAGTATATTTTCTATATTCATAATAATTTCAAGCTGGCTCCTAGGTGTCTAGTTATTCCTTAAAACTTTGTTTTTCCTGGTTGTTAATCAGTTTCTTGAGATGTTCCAAACCAGATAACCCTTTCTTACTGAAAAAGGTAATTCATTTAAATTGAAACTGTTTATATAATAGGATTTTCCCTGTCAATTATGGCTTGGGACCCTCTTGATTTACACAATTAAAAGAATGCTTTGAAGAGGCTAGACTAAGGGTATAAGTGTGATGGGCTAGCTGGCAGTGACCTAGCCCAGGGGTTTTGAAAGGGCAAAAGATGATTGGAGGACTTGGGAGTCCCTTTCCTCACCAATCAGGCCCTAGAGATTCACCCCTCATGTCCCCTGATTGGCCCCTTGGGTCACCTGGAGGGGGATAAAAAGGGCAGCACGACTGACTCAGGGAAGAGACCAGTGAGGGACCACGAGGAAGGAGCTTCAAAGAGCTGGCAAGAGCTGAGCCAGCGGGGTGGAAGCAGTTGCCCCAGAAGAGCCTGAAGGAGCAGGACCTGCAGGCAGCAGTTGGACCCTCAGCAGCACGGCGTGTGGCCGGCAGGAGAGGCTTCCTGCTGGGCTCCAGGATCCCCTACAAGAGGCTGTGGCCAGTAGGAGAGGCTTCCCTGCTTCAGCAAGGATCTGAGCAGTGACCTGAGATGTTCCCAGCTCCTCCATCAGAGACCAGGCAGCTCGATGTGAGGCTGGGGCTTCCAGCTCCTCCAATCAGAGACCAGGCAGCTCAACGTGAGGGCGAGGCTACAGGAAGGTCAAGACCCCTAGCAGCCTGGAGTAGTACCAGCACTACTGGTTGTGTGGCAGTGTTCCTACCTTCCACATGGGAGCTCCAAGTTCAAGTCCCAGCTTTGGTGACTTGGGGTGAGTGAGCTAACAAGGGGAAATTCTTATTCGTCTTACAGTGGTAAGGGGCCATTGTGTTTTCTCCCTTTCCAGGTGCCTAGGCCCTATATTTCTTTGTCCTTTGACATTTTGTATTTTATGCCTTTTATTTTTCTCCAGCCAGTATTGTTTGCTCTGCTGTTTGTGTTTTATATTTTGTTAACCCTGTTTTTGTCAATGATTGTAAGTGTCTAACCTTTGTTGAATCCTGCCCCTTGGGGCATTGTAGTGTCCACTGTACCCTCTGATTATGGCCCCCTGATTATGTCTGTTATGTTCCCTCATTAAAAGATATATGGTTAAGTCCCCAGTGGTGGTCTGGCTCTGCTCTATAAGGGGAGGAGAGTCCCTACACCTCCCACAGCGCTTGTGCACCTGCTTTGATCCCTTCAGTTGGAGAGGGGGTACCTTTTGGAGTACCGCCCGGGTTACATAAGAAAGCTGTAAAGCAGCAAACAGTATGCTTCAAGAAGGAGAAATCTCTCTGACACCATCCACTGTTGTTCTCGAGAAGCTGGGATAAACAGATTGTCTCTTTCCATTGCCTGTTCAACCTTCAATGATCATACTAGGAACTTTGCTTGGCAACAAAACACCCAAGTGCCTTGGAACGGTGAGATCCCAGCTCTCTGTCTCTTTCTCTCTCTTTCTTTCTTCTTCCTTGGCCTGGAGAGGCGGCAGGCCACGGTGAAGATGCTGGACCACCTCAAGCCCCCAGAGGGCCGGCTGCTCACGGACCCGGGCGAAGTGCAGGAGCATGCCGTCGCCTTCTACCGGGACTTGTTTGCTGCTAGGCCTGTCTGTCCGCGGGCCACCCAAGAGCTGCATCTGGACCTGCCGCGCCTGGGCGCTTCGCCGGCCGA
>NW_005842409.1:579294-579628 GCF_000455745.1 Alligator sinensis | reverse complement strand
GCCGGGCAGGCGGCCTTCCATCTCTGCCCCCAGGCCAGGTGCCTGCAGTTCCCGCACCTGCTTCGGGAGCCCCTGGTCTACAACCCGGCCCTGCAGTGTGTCGCGCTGAGCCTGGCCTCCGCCAGCCTCGTGCCATCTCTCATCGAAGCGCGCACCACCCGCCTGGAGCCCCTCCTGGACCCTGCTCGGTTGGCGTGGCTGTCCCCTGAAACCCTGGCTGCCCGGCTGGCACTGCGCTCCGTCTGCAGTGTGGGTCGGCTTCTGCGGACCGTCAGGGATGTCCTCCCGGCGGAAGCAGCAACCACCCTGGAAGTCCATCTCCAGGCTCGCCCGA
>NW_005842409.1:578693-578932 GCF_000455745.1 Alligator sinensis | reverse complement strand
TGCCGGGGGGTGCTGGATGAGGACATTTTCCACGTGTTCCTAGACTGCCCCCAGCTGCAGCTGCTCTTTGCCACCCTGGGTGCGCTGATTCGGGCGCTGGGCCAGGACTTCTCCAAGGACGTTTACGTCCACTCCTTCCCCTACCAGGCGGTGGAGCAAGCCATGGTCAGCCTGGCCAACTTCCTGCTGGGCCAGGCCAAGATGGCCACCCTGAAGAGTGGGCAAAACTGGCTCCCCCG
>NW_005842409.1:568919-578351 GCF_000455745.1 Alligator sinensis | reverse complement strand
GTGAGCCCAGGACCATGTCCGTGAGGCCCAGGTGTTCGGACCAACCTGTACATACACTTTACTGGCCCCGATTTGTCACCCTCCCTGGAATAAACACCTCTTAAAAGTCAAAGTCTTTCTTTCTTTCTCTTTTTCTTTCTAGGCATAGCTTTCTGAACCTGAATTTTATTAGTTAAGCTTGAGCTAGTTTGCCCCAAATACTCAGTTGAACCAGGGTAATATTGTAATTGTCTTTGTTTGTTTTTTCTTGCATGGCTATTATCCATATACTTAGCAATAAATAACTTTTATAGTGAAACTGGTGGTAACCGGGTGTATTTTCCTTCTATACTTCCCCTTCCCTACTTGCTTTGCAGCAACACTTTTTTTACCTAAGCCAGAGATCCCCATGAAGCCCAAAAATACTGCGAGGTCTGCTTATCAAAAGGCTACCACTACTAGGCCAGTTAGGGCAAAAGATTGGGACATGCTGAGTTTGAGACATGTAAAGGAATCAGCTTGTATAGGCTGATTGGCCTAGTTTGGCTCAGACATGCCCTAATGAACTGAATGCGGGTCCATGAGGATGTCAGCTGGACACCCAGCCTGATTCAGAGGTATTCTGTTCATCTGTGTGCTTGTGCCTGACTGCATTTTATTGTTGCCCTGATGAACTGATTCCTGGCACATGAGGGTATCAGCTTGTACATGCTGATCAACCTGGCCGGGTCAGGCGTGTCACGTTAATCTATATGTGTATGTGTGTGTGTGTGTGTGTGTGTGTGTGTATTTGATTGATTTGGTAGCTGGAGGAACCCAGCCCCATTGAAACTGAGTCTTGCAAGATAGCTCCACTGGGGGTGATAATTTGCAGAAGGGGGAGAGATAGCTCCATACAGAAACACAAGTAACACAAGTAGCACATTGATAGAATTACAAAGACCCTAGAAACGTATCACTAATAAATGAGCACAACCCAAAGTGATAGACAAATCTGGTAACACTGGAGAACTGTTAAGGCACATAGGACATAGGAGATGGATAGTAGGCCTATGCAAAGTGGCAAGGTTTCACTTTGGATTCGGTCAGTTCGGAGGACAGTGATTCGATTCAGAGATTCCTGCACCCCCCTGCACTGCCTGGCCCCAGTCCCAGCCCCAGCATTGCTGTGCCCACATCAACACTGGGAGTGGGGATGCTACCCTGCTGTCACTTGCCAGTCAGTGTGGAGGAGCGGGCTCACCCTCCTCCCCAAGTAACGCACCTCTCCTGTTCTGGCTGGGCAGCCCCAGCCCCAATCCCTCCCTCCCTCAGCCCCCTTCCTTCCCTCCCCCTTCCTCAACCCCAACAGACTTACCAGCTGGAGACAGCTGTGTCAGCTGCCTGTTTAGTCTATAGCTGAATCTCTGAAGGGGCTGGATCTTTTTCTAAACTTTTCTGAATCAATCTGGAGCTTTTAATTGGTCTCCTGATTTGATTCAAATTTTGGTCCCTGAATCAGGTTGAATCTCCTCCAAATCAAATGAGCTACTGAAGCTTCGCACAGCCCTAATGGATGGCTCCCAAATATTTACAGCAGTTACACCAGGGCAGACTGGCGCAGAATGCATGCACAAATAATTTAAGTCTGGATTACATTCCTTATTGGTAATAATGTTAGTCCTTAGTGGGACAAAACTATTGCCTCAGCCCCTGTAAATTTCCTAATGTAGGAAGAGCTGAGAGAAGCTCCCCAAGGACTTTGGTGCCCAAAAGGGAGCCCTGTCAAAGCCTTTCAGTGCACCTTAGAAACTTAGCAGCTGGGAAATGTGCTGGGGAAGTTTTATATTGAGGATTTTAATTAATTGCACGATTACAGTAGTGTCAGGAAACAGCTGAACAGTCCTCTTGAGCCCCCACTAGGTTTCCAAAGAGCTAGTGTTAGACAGAAGCAGTCCCTGCTAAATTCCATAGGAACTGCTACAATAATAGAATGTTTAGATTTCCAGTTAGGGCGCACAGGAGATGTCATGAGTAGCAACCTCTGACTCTGCCTGCTTGTGTAACCTTTAATGCAACCTTTAATTATATGACCACATGCTATTTCTAATATAATAAAATAGGATACAGTACAGTTTTTTTTTCTCCCTGAAACCTTAGATGCACATTTTGCATCTTGTACAGGGCCTTATGTATAATGTGATTATGCAGCCGTGTAAATTGCTACATAATTATAGATCTTTTTGAATTTGCCACATAATAGTGCTCCAGAATCTAAGCTTTCATTGCAAAAGTAATTAAGCCTCTAGCCCTTATGGTTACAAAGATAACCTTCAAAATGTCAAATGAATGTAAGCAGATACAGTGATGTTTGTCTTCATATGCTGAAAGCTTGAAACAGTAGCTCATAGAGTGCTATACTATGAACTGCCCCATTCATCTCAATGTGTGTTAACTCTGAAAACAGGCTAATGTTAATGATTTCAATGCTGATAAGTTTGAGCAGCAGCATCAAGCTAAAATTCTCTTTGTAAATCCTGGATATAATGAAAGATGGTGAAATAGGGTATAGCAGTTCCACTGTTGGATTTCCTGTGCAGAGGAACAAAGAATTATTTGCTCTCCCACATATTTAAAGTAATCTTTTCCTATACCCAGTACATAGAAGGAAAGAAGGTATATCTCTTCCCATTGCCAAAAATTATGCATATCTCCTTTATGCTGAAAAGTAACAAAATGATTATTTTGCCTTCCCTGGTGCCTAAAACCCCAGTGTCCCTTTTTTAGCTGCTAATTTGCCACTTCTTATTAGCAGCTTCCACCAAACAGCTGATACTTTTCCTTTCCAAGATTTTTTTTGTCCTTGATTCTCTGGTCCAGCTTAGTCAATAATAAAGGAAATGAAAGCTATTCTTGGAATTCCATACTGATATTAGAATAGGTTTCCTATTCTAAGTATTAAAATACTTAGGTGTTTTGTGTGTATAAAGATTTGTAGGAAAAAGTATGGTCTTACATTATATAACTTTGTATGAGAAATATTACCTGGTTATATAACACAAGACTGAATCATGACATCTGTACACACGGGAGCAGAGTTAAGGTTGTACTTACAACCTGCAATTTGGCTTTTCCTGAATTTGAAATGATTACAGTATAACCATAATGTCCTATTTACATAGAAGATTTCCTTTCTTCCGTGTTTCTTTTTAAATTTCAGAGAAAAAGCTGTCTGACACCGCTGCTTTGGAAGCCCAGCAAGGACTCATGAGAACTGTTCATCTGTTTCATGACAATACTTTAATCTTGCAATTAATTAAAATCCTTTTCCCAGTATACAAGTCTTCCTTCATAGGCCTGATATGCCATGAATGGAAAAGAACAAGAGTTGGTAAAGAAACTTACACATTTATGACAGAATGTTAAACAATGCAGCCTTAGTTATTTAGCTCTGAGCAGCACCTGAAGTTGTGATGCTGTGGTAGAATAAACAGGGGAGTCAAGCACCTGAGATCTTTGCAAACCCTAAGAACAGAATTGCCAGTCGACTCTCTGATTTGCCAAATTTTAGGGTGCCAGTTGCATAAGACATTATGAACCTGACCCACAGATCATTGCCATGAATACAGGCACTTTATTGATTTTAACAGACTTTAGATTAGTTTGTATATGCTAACGTTTGATTGACTATGCAATAGTCTCTTCAATGCAAGTGGACCTAGTTCTCCAGAGCTAGCTCTCAGTACTGTTTCCATACTAGGAAACAAAAGGAAAATATATTGTAAAAGATCTTTGAATAGTACTTTCTCATTCTAAATTTAAAAAAAATGCTATAAAGGATTTCTTGCTCCTTTGTTGCATCTATAAGAGCCTTTTGGGTGGCTCTAAAAGCAACTACTCCATATAATGTACAAGTCAACCAAGTCCATGCTGTCTGCCAGCTCTTTGGGTACAAGACAGAAGTGCAGCTCCCCTCTTTAACTGAGAACACTTTGTAAGAAGCTTTCTGAGTTACAACAAGTTGCTGGAACAAACAGAAGTTCACTGTTGGTTCCAGGGGAAGGAGAATCTAGCTGCTGGTTGGGAGTCTGCAGCTAGTTTCCCGTAGCAACAGCCCCTCCTCTCTTCTAGCCTGTTCCTGTTTTAGAATGGGAGGGGGGAAAGGGAGGAAAAAGAGCAATTTCTAGGGATTCCCCAGCTGGCTCTGGAGGCTGGGGTGGGTGAATTGGAGCCCACCCTCACCCCACCTCAGGGTTAAACCCTCCCTAGATCAAACTCTCTCTGCTCCCCCTCCCATTCTGAAAACAGCTCGAGGCTGGCAGGCAATGCAGACAGAAGCTATAAAGATGATCTGTTTTCATAGATTCGTAGATTGTAGAGTCAGAAGGGACCACAATGGATCATCGTGTCCGACACCCTGCCCCTGGCAGGAAAGAGGACCGAGGTCAGATGACCCCAGCCAGGTGACTATCTAGCCTCCTCTTGAAGACCTCCAAGCTAGGTGATAGTACCACCTCTCTTGGAAGCCCATTCCAGATCCTGGCCACCCTTACTGTGAAAAATTTCTTCCTAATATCTAACCTAAATCCACTCTCAACTAGTTTACACCCGTTATTCCTAGTCACTCCCTGGGGCGCCTTAGTAAACAGCGCTTCCCCTATTCCCCGTTGACCTCCCCTAATAAATCTATAGGCGGCCACAAGATCTCCCCTCAGCCTTTTCTTGTGAAGGCTGAAGAGATTCAGCTCTCTCAACCTCCCCCTGTAGGGTCTATCACGAAGGCCACTAATCATGTGAGTGGCCCTCCTCTGGACCCTCTCGAGAGTCCCCGCGTACCTCTTGAAGTGCAGTGCCCAAAACTGGACACAGTACTCCAACTGCAGCCTGACCAGTGCTGCATAGAGGGGGATCATCACCTCCTTTGTTCTATTAGTTATGCACCTGCTAATGCACAACAAGGTGCAATTGGCCTTGTTGATGGCCTCGTTACGCTGCTGGCTCATGTTCATCTTGGAGTCAGTTATGACTCCAAGATCCCTACATCTTCATCTGACCCCTTATGAGATGAGGGTTCAGATTTTCACTCTTTTGGCAATTTTTGAGGCTGTCTGCAACCATGCACTTGTGTGTGCTCATAGCTATAAACTGCTTTCTGTGGCCAGATCAGGCAAAAATTGTCACTTCTGTCTGCACCCCTTAATTTCAGTTTTAACATTGGTTCTCTTCCAGTGCTTGAAAAAGGGAAGTAGATGAACTTACTTAGCAAACATAAGGAGAGTGCTCTGAAATCTGCAACTGTAAATGCACACTACATAAGACATGCATTATTTTGTATAAGAAACACAGATTTAGAAGTCACATAGGCCAGGACTGAAAGACTGGGATGAGAGATGAAAAGAAGAACATAGAAAAAGAAAGGAAACAGAAAAGAAAAACAGATAGAAGTGGTAAGATTACTAACATATTTAAATGGATGGATGAACTGTTTCATATGGGAACCAGGAGCAGTTAGTAAGTTATTGAAGTGTAATTGCCTGGCAAACCCTACTAAATGTAAAAACTATGGTTGCCTTTAAACCTTTTTTTAAGATTATCTTTGTCTCCCCTCCCCACAAAATACTCGGTGCTGTGCAGTCTGCTAGATCATACTTCACTGTACACTGTTTTCTTCTGATGCTTTGACATGTCTTCTTCCAGTGAATCAAATCCAGCAGCTGTTACTCCCTCCCTCTCATCTCTCTGCAGTATAATAAAGGCACCATCTCAAATAGACAGAAACTTGTATTTCATAGACTGAAAAATATGTAAAGTACAGTCTGCCACTCCAGGTAGATATCACATACATGATTTAATGATATTATATTTTTCAAATATAAAATATTTAAAATGTTTTCTTTTGTGGTATTACACTTTTAGCACTTTATACAGGTTTCCCTTGCTTTATTTGGGTTCTGTATGTGCAAATTCACTCTTACATGATGACCATTTTTATATAAAAAATTAATTATATGAGCGGTAAATTCACTCTTATATGATTGGTGTGGTGGAAGCCTGCAGTCAGCTGCTTTGTGCAGTGCATTGTGGGAATGATGGGCACTAACATATAGTCCCTTGTGTGGATCTGTGCTTCTTGCTCGTTGTCTGCAACATGAATTTCTGTAGTTGCCATCCCCATTATAATAGTGCCTTGTGCTTGTGTATACTGTCTGCTGTTGGTGAGTTCAAAAATTGTCTTGTAGAAATGGGTCTAGGGTTCTGTACACTCGAGGTCTTGGAACATATCCCTATTTGTTATATTGTAAAGTGGGTTCCCTTTAGGTGAATTCAAGTTATGCACCATTTTTCAGGAACGCATGTATAGCACAAAGCAAGGGAAACCTGTATTTGTAGTTCACAAAACATATAATACCTAGGGATAAACATTATCCCCATTTTTAGATCGGGCAATTGAGTGAGGTTACGTGATTTACCCAACGTCACCCAACAAAACTGGAGGATAGCTCAGGTCTCCAGACTCTCAGTTTGTTGCTATATGCAGGAGAAGCCATTTCCTGTTCCAGTTATTAGTAGGGGTCTACCCGACTCAAGGAGGTGACTGGCCAATTTCACAGGCAGATCACAGGGCTGGCTGTCATAGCCATGGACTTATTGTGGAGGCTCCCCCCCATGCCTCTCATTGGCTGAGGGGCTCTGGTGACCCTGCCCCCACTGGTGATTGGTGGAGCAGGGAGGGGCCCTGTCATATGGCCCTGTCCCTCACTTTGGCTCTACTGATTGGCTGAGAGGCCTATTCATCCTGTGGCCCTGCCCCTTGTTGCTGGTTGTTGGAGAGGAGCAGGGCTGCATGACAGGCGGCCTTCTTAGCCAATCAGCAGCAAGGGGTAGGTGGCAGCAACCAGTTTGCCTGCTCGCCTTTGTGCCAACAGCCTCTTTCATGCCAGGCTGTTTGACCGGAAGGACTGCTGGCTGCCACTGGGGTGCTAGCATTTTGTTTTTAGTAAGGGTTTTTTTGTTCTTTTTATTTTTTCTTTTCATGGATTTCACAGAGATCACCTGATTTAATGATTTCCTTGCAATCTATGCAATCACAATTTGAGTACGCCCCTAGTCATTAGGTACTTTAGGCCCTTGGCACACATTACACTTAAGACATGATTAACCAGTCAATCACATCTTAAGTAGTTAATCAGCCACACATTAATGCAATTAATGGTGTGATAAAACAAGGAATAAGACACATGTTTATTATGCAGAATATGTGTAACAACTTTCTAGCTGGTTCCTATTACATCATTAATTGAACATGTAGCTGGGCTCATTGGGGTTCCCAACTTCCAGAGTGCATGGGAATCCTTGACTCATATGCACTTCTGAGGCTAAGAGTGCTGATCAGATGATTGCTGCTCCCAGCCTTGGGGGCTCATCAGAGTCAAGGACTCCCATGTGCTCCCAAGGCTGGGAGAGGTGATCAGCTGCTGCTCCCAGCCTCAGGGATGTATCAGAGCCCTTGACTCTGATATGCCCCCCTGGTTGTGAACCATGGCAGATTGGGGCTCCCAGCCTTCAGGACACAGCTGGAGTCAAGGGCGCCACTATCTCCCCATAGCTGGGAGGCATCATCTGATTTGGTCTCCAAGCCACAGGGTCCTGAACATCTGGCAAGGGACCCAGCCTTGGAACCGCAAGTTGCACCCCTGTAGCTGGTATCTTGGATCAACTGATGGGGCTCTCAGCCACGGGACCTTGCTACTTGCTGGTCCAAGGAGAGCCCAGGATCAGGATCCCAGGCTCCCACTGCACCAGCAGTATAGTGTGATGGGATCTGATGCTCAGTCCCCCAATCACACCTCCTGCCATACATGTGTGGTATGACAGGTAGTGCAATTGTGGGGATCACTCATCAGATCCCATTTAATTGTGCCTTTTAATTGCACATCTGCCAGGGGCATAAGTGCAATCCTAGCCTATCCTGCTCAAGTCCCTAAAAAACTGTTAATGAGACAATATTTTTTATGCCTTCAACTGCACCTTAGGACTAAGTCACAAAAAGCAGCAAGGAAGATAAGGGCCAACCCATCTTTTGTGTTGTTAGTATTTTTTCAGGAACTTGAACAAGATGGCCTAAGTTCCCTTAGGTGCCTAATAGTTGGACTAGAATTGGGCCCTAGTACTTTCTCTCTCACTTCTGTATGTTTATATCAGGTTTTGAATGCCCATCATCCTAGCCTGTGAGAGCTTTCTAATTGCAGTAATGCATGGTAAGGACCTTGATGGACTTCATGGATGTTTTTGTTCTATGTTCTGCAGTTCAAGAAGACTCTCCTAAAGGCATATGTGTATATTGAAATCATTACACTGCTTTTCATCAGAAAGCTTTGTTAAAATTTGCAGGATACCCTGAAGATTGTCATTTTCTGGATAAATGTTTTTATCTTGGAGTTCATAGGTTCAAAACCCAATATTGGTTTAATGAATTTTTTTAAAGTAACATAACTTGAATCCTATGGGCAAATATTTTTTAGTATAGCTTCATTAGATCAGAGTGGTTATTTATCTCAATAATTTCAGCAAATGTAAGTAAAGGAACTGTACAAAAAATCCTATTGTAAAAACATATTTATCAAAAAATTCTTGAATACTATATTGTAAACATATGTGCTTTCCTATAAGGATGTATATTAAGCAAGTTTTGACAAACAAAAATACTAATAGTGTGTTAGGCACTGTTAGCTGATAGCTCTGTCAGGCCTTCAGTCAGTGCAGATGTAGTTAGGGATCTTCTGGAAGGGTTAGACATTTTTAAATCTGCAGGTCTAGATGCCCTCCAATCTAGGTGTTGAGGGAGCTGACAGGGGTCATCGCAGAGCCCTTGGCCCGGCTGTATGAGCATTCGTGGTCATCTGGCCAGGTGCCGGGGGATTGGAAACTGGCTAATGTGGTCCCAATTTTCAAGAAAGGGAGGAAGGAGGACCCAAGTAACTATAGGCCTGTAAGCCTCATCTCGGTGCTCAGGAAGATCTTGGAGAGAATCATCAAGGAGCACATCTGTGGGGGGCCTGCAGGGGAGATCATGCTCAGGGGCAATCAGCATGGGTTCATCAAAAGCAGGTCCTGCCTGACCAACCTGATTGCCTTTTATGACCAAGTAACTAAATCCCGGTTGATGGTGTCGCCGTGGATGTAGTCTTTCTAGACTTCAAGAAGGCCTTTGACACTGTCTCTCACCCCATCCTCATCAATAAATTAAGCGACTATGGCATTGATGCCTGCACAGTTGGATGGGTAAAAAATTGGCTGATGGGGTGCACCCAGAGTAGTGGTGGACGGGTTGTACTCAACCTGGCGGGATGTGAGCAGTGGGGAACCCCAGGCCTTGGTCCGTGGGCCCGCACCGTTTAACATCTTTATCAGTGACTTGGACGAGGGGGTAGAAAGCACACTGTCCAAGTTTGCTGATGACACTAAGATGTGGGG
>NW_005842409.1:539461-568634 GCF_000455745.1 Alligator sinensis | reverse complement strand
GCACTTCAAAAGGGATGTGGCCAGTCTGGAGAGGGTTCAGAGGAGGGCCACCTGCTTGGTGAGAGGGCAGCAGGACAGGCCCTACAAGGAGAGACTGAGGGACCTGAACCTGTTCAGCCTCAGCAAGAGGAGGCTGAGGGGGGGACCTGGTGGCTGACTAGAGACTCATCAGGGGAGATCAACAGCAAATAGGTAGATCCCTTTTCTTCCCAGCACCACCTGGGGTGATGAGGAACAATGGTAATAAGCTGATGGAGAATAGGTTTAAGTTAGAGATCAGAAGGCAATATTTTACAGTTAAGGTGGCCAAAATCTGGAACCAACTTCCCAGGGAAGTGGTCCTTGCTCCTACCTTGGGCAAATTCAAGAGGAGGTTGGATGATCACCTGTCTGGGGTCTTGTGAACCCAGCATTCATTCCTGCCTGTGGCAGGGGGTCAAGCTAGATGATCTGTTTAGGTCCCTCCTGACCCTAGCTACTATGAAACTATGAAACTATAATAAGAGTTATTTACTTTGTACATTATCCCTTTTTTCCAGCAAACACTCTCTGCTTTCTGTTGTTCATTATTGTCTGTTTGTGATCTTAATTCCTTCACATAAGTCTTATTTTCATGCAAGCAGCCAGAAAGCTTGCCCAGTAATTTATAAAAGAGGCTTAGGAATGTTTGGGAATTTCTTGCTGCATAAATGGATATACCTATGATGAGAGTTTTATAGAAGGAGATTAAGGAGGAAAAACAAAGGAATGTACACGTTAAAAAAAGCTTACACTTATTAAGGGAAAACTTAGAAAGCATAACAATTTAAACTAGGATCACAAGTTAGCTAACTTATCTTATAGCTATATTTTTATGTTACTTAAACAACACATAGCCAAACTCATTGACTTTCCAGGCATCTTGAAGGGAAGCATTCTTATGTTACATTTGCCCTGGATAAGGTATATAGTTTCTGATATCTGGTGCACATGCCTTTTGCTTCCTACTTGCTTTGCAGTTAATATAAGCTTTTTAAACTCCACATTTCATTTCCCTTGAGCCCCATTACATAGGTAAATGCTCCCTTGAGCCCCTTGGAGTCCTTAATACTACTCCAAGGCACTTACTGACCCCAGACATACTTTTCTTGATGAACATGCACAGATGCGTGTGCATGCACACACACACGCACACGTGCGCACACACTGGAACACATGCATACCTTTCCCTTGTCCCCTACAAACTCATCTCATCTCATTTTTATTTGTAACTTCTATTACAGCTGTGTCCCTTTTGCACTGCAGTTGCTTATCTTCCTCTTGGTTTGTGAAAATCCCAAGTATGTAACTTGTTCATTTCAACAAGAAAAGATGCAAGGACTAGAAAGGATCTGAATGTAACATTTTCTTACACATTCAAAATGATGATTCAGTAGCACAGAAACTATAATATGGGGATGATGTTTTCTCATTGGCTAACCAAGCATTTACTTCCTTTCTGATCATTTGCTAGTGACTTTGTCTCTTAGGAGATGCTATATAAAATACTCAGTTGTAGAGACCTAGCCAGAGAAGATAAAGTTATATTTCCAGTTCCAAAAAGGAGGTCAAATGGTGGGAGGTGGGGGCAGGGGGTATAAGATTGTGAGGGGCAATGATATGTTGGTGCCCTGACCCTGCCCATTTGGTTGCCCCTCACTCCCAAGCCACAGCCCCCCTCACCCCTGATGCTGCCCCTCACTCCCAACCCAGAGACCCCTGGCCCTGCCAGTGCCCCTCACTCCCAACCTTCAGCACCCTGCTCCCTGGGCTATGCTGATGCCCCTAACTCCCAACCCACAGCTCCCATGCCTGCTGGTGCCCCTCATTTCAGACCCACAGCCCTCTGGCACACACTCCTGACTCACAGTCCCCTACCCCTCACTTCTAGGCCACAGCCCCCTGCTCCCTCCATCTCTTGGCTGCCCCACCCCTGCAAACATTTTCCCACAGTGGGGTGATGCTTACAATCCAGCCCCTCCACAAGTTGCAGTCCCACACCTCATGGTGATCAGAAGCTGCTACAAGAGGAATAGATAGAAAAAGGCATTTCCTAGGACCCTGGGGGTGCTTTTGCTGATGTGGCAGAGAAACTAAACTAAACTTGGTAGGTACTAGGACCCTGGGGACATCTCTGCAGTCGGGTGGCCATGCAGCTTCCTGCTGCCCCTGAAGACTCCCCCGCATCTCCTTCTCCCATCTCCTCTGCCCCCCTACAGCCCTGACACCTGGGCAGCTTTTGCCAGGGCCAGCAGGCACCCGCCCCCCTCACACAGCTGAGATGATCAAAATTCCAGACATTTGATCATATTTAAAAAAAACTGTCTGGACAGAGATTGGAGGATCCAAAAAGAGGACATGTCCAGGAAAACCTGGATGTATGGTAACCCTAGATAAGAACAGCTGCAGTCTGGCAGGGAATTCACTACAAGATGGTACCTACAGAGTCAAATAACCCCTTTAGCTGCAAAAAGTCATGAGGAGTCGAGGCTGATTATGGGGCAGAATAAATGAATGCATGAACACAGACAGAAATGACCTTAACAGAGTTGTTCCTGTCTGCAGTTGCAGTTGGAGCATAGTTCAGAGGAAGAGATTACAGGATTACTATTGTGCCTCAAATATGTCTTTTATTCCTATTATATGTTGTATTAAAAGATAGGTAAATGCTTACTGATAGGTAAATGCTCAACTGTAAGCAGTGGGGTGCATCTTCAAAGAGCAGAAAGCTCATTGTTGATGTAGTTGGTCAACACTGAAGTGGTCTAGAATTGCCTGGGAACTCCAGATGGACAGAGGTTTTGTCAGAGAAGAAGCTTCTTCTTGGCATCTTCTGGTGGGTAAAGAAAAAAAAAATTGAATGGATTGGATTTTATTTTCACTTCAGTTAGATGCCTGTTTGTAGTCCTGCTTGTATTTTTGATTTTGGGGTAATAAAACTGCATCAGGTGTGCCTGGGGTGAGCTGGCACCCTGACCAGGCAGTCTGGCAAAGTTGAGTAACATTGCTTGGAGAAAGAGTAAATGAGAAGATGGGATCCTATTTCCTCCTAGGAGTGTCCCCTTGGCGGTAAAGATTATAATAAGGGGCCTGTGTCCTACTGATTCCTCTCTGAGGATTCATTACTGAACTGGGGTGATAGATGGCTGAGATTATGTGGAGTCAGCTAGGAACTGGTAGACAAATCTGAGGTAGTTCTGAGGAAGCAGAAGGAGCTGAGAAAGTTTCGAAGTAAGGGATAGTAGCTAAACATGGCAGAAAGTAGTAGCTTAGCTCAGAACAGTGATGATCACTTTAGCTAGGAGCATATCAAACAATATCTAATACCAGAACAAGCTGGATTTAGACCAGGCAAGTCCTGCACTAGCCAAATACTAAACGGCACCTAACATATAGAAGATGGATTTGGGAAAGGGATGCTAACAGGTGCTGTGTCTGTAGACCTGTCAGCAGCATATGACACATCCACCAAGACCTGCATGCTAAAGTCTATGATGTGATACACAACTACCACCTAGTGCAGATCATCCAATCTCTTTTGGAGGATAGATATTTTTATGTATGTCACAACCCAAGGGTGTGATTTTTGTTTTGTGTGTGCTTTGGCACCACTGAATTATTTTCCCGCCAATTTGTAGCTTTCTTTGCAGCGTGCATTTCTTCTTTGCAGCACAGAAATGCACTTTGCAAAGAGTTCCCGCCATTTGTATTATAATTCGAGCCCCATTATTGGCTTGCGTTAAATTATTCACATGGGGCGGGGCGGTCTGTGCTGTGGCGCCGTATAAAAAGCTTGAGTGGTTTCCGCCCAAGTTGGAGGACTCCACGAACACCAGGAGGAGGGATCTTCACGCTGTGTGAAGATCTCTAAGCGCTGCGGAGCCTATTGGACCCAGCGCATTTAAAGCAGGCAACAGGGGTCTGATCAGCCTCTAGCCTCTCCCCATCACCGAGCGCAATCCTCGACGTATCCCTCTTCCCTGTGCACAAAAAGATCCACGGAGCCTAGCAAACTTCGTGTGAGTCTATTCAGAGCTCTTCACTTCGAGTACTTTCTTCAGTTGGCGCAACGGGCTCGCGGTTTAGAGCCTCCAACCGGATGGGCTAGAAGAGTGTTCACGGGAAGGAACTCTAGTCCGCCTCTCTTCTTTTCTATCTGTAACCGCAACTCAAGCAAGTTTTCCTGCCTTCACCGCAACCATCTTCGGTGTAAGTAAAATAATCTTAAATCAACCATTACGAGTCTGTGACTAATTCTAGCGTGTCGCCTGTTTTCTCCGACCCAGCATGCCCGGGCTTCTGGCCACAGCCCGCGCGGCGCGAAAAAGGGCCCGGATTGCTCCCGGCCCGCACAATGTAGAACT
The DNA here is from genome assembly GCF_000455745.1 of Alligator sinensis. Lineage (NCBI taxonomy): Eukaryota > Metazoa > Chordata > Crocodylia > Alligatoridae > Alligator > Alligator sinensis. The sequence goes on along the minus strand of NW_005842409.1, from coordinate 564,252 downwards.
GTGAAAGAAATGGAGATGCTGGAGACTACAACGAAATGGCCTCCCGCACGGTAGCGTACTAGCACCAATCTTTATTAACATGTATACCAGTGACCAATCCACACAGAATAATATGAGGAGCGTCATATATGCTGATGATCTATGTATCACGTCACAAGAGAAGGACTTTACTACTGTCAAGGATAGACTGACATGTGCACTGAGCACCTTCTCAGATTACTACAGTAAGAACTAGCTTCACACCAATCCAACCAAGATGCAGGTCACAGCTTTTCACCTATGCCACAGAGAAGCCAAGCAGAAATTAAACATAATCTGGGAAGGAATCCCATTGACTAATCACCTGAACCCTGTGTACTTGGGAGTTACATTGGGCCAAACACTTACCTTCAAATTGCATGTAGATAAGATGAAAGGGAAAGCCAGTGTCCACAACAACATACAAGTTGGTCACCTCAAAGTGGGGAGCAAACCCAGATACATTAGAAACCACTGCTCTTGCCTTGTGTTACTCCACTGCAGGGTATGCATGCCCAGTATGATCATTTCATGCCAATGGGAATGATCATTTCATGCCAATAAACTAGGCCCAATTCTAAATGATTGCTGTTGGGAAATAACAGGATGTCTAAAACCACCACTAAAGGATAACCAGTACTTACTGGCTGGCATTGCACCACCTGATATCAGAAGAAAGGTAGTGAGACAAAAAGAAAGGTTGTGGAGACCTCAGGCATCCACTTTAAGGACACACACAAGTAACTAAATGGCTTAAACCGTGAAAGAGTTTTGTGTCATTGGACACAATGGCTTACAGGGCATGACTGAGGTTATGGAAGGAAAGATTATGCACAGCCAGGTGCTCTGAAATGTACTGGAATCCCAGGAGGACCTTTCCAGAGGGACTGATCTAGACTGGCCAACCTGGCAATGCCTGAGTCACCTGTGCATGCAAACTGGAATATCAAAAACAAATATGATTAAATGGGGATTCTCTAATGATGTGAATATATATGTGAGTGTGGTGAAGTGAGGACTATGGGGTATATGCTCATTTGCTGACTCCCTAGTGAGACCTATATGAAGGTGGACCTCGCTGCAGCAATGGAAAGAACCATCACTTGTGCACAATTCTAGAAAAACAAGGACACAAGAAGCAGCAGCAGCTAGGATAGGAAGCAGAGCCTGGGTATCCCAGGCTCCCACTCCTTAGCATCATAGTAGACTTGTCTGAATTCCACTAAAAAAGAAAATAAATCGCCAGTAGGTACAGCAGTGGAGTGAAATGGCTAGTGCTCCCTTGTCTGGTTAGCCACCTACAACTGAAACTGAGCAAAATGTCTTACAGTTTTGGTGGAGTGAAACTATTTGCCAAATATAATTTGATTTCACTAATAGTTTTGGAGGAAAAAATATGGGAAAAATTGTAATGTTAAATTATTTTGTATTAGTATTTTCTAAATAAAATATTTCAACTTTTTCTGTTTTAAAACAATACATTTCAAAATTTACCTAAATATATATTTTTAACACTATCAAAGTTATAAACAAAGTTAAATGCTTAATCCTGGGCCAAAATTATATTTTGTTTCATTACCCTCTCAGAAGAAAAAATGAAATTATGTTTCAAGTTGATTGGGCTGCCTGCAGCTAGAGGAAATAATACAACTGTAATAAAAAGCAGGGAACAAACAAAAACCTGTGAATGGAGAGCTTAGCCTGAAGAAGCAGTCTTGGGTCTAATAGAGAGAGAGGCCCTATTAGTCTGATGTCAGGCAGAAGATGGGGTAGATTTTCATTTTATAGACTAACTAAATCAGAGATGCATAAGCTTTTGTAAACATGTTTACAGATGTTTAGGAGGGACTGTGTGAAGTGGAATAGAAATAGATAACAGTGATATAAATACACAAAGTAGGGAAGAGGGAGGAAAATGGAGGGGACACTGATGAGAGAGGCAAGGTAGGTAGGTAGAAGAGATAAATAAAGCAGTTAACCCATTCAGGGACTGGTATATAAACTGTTTCTGCCTGTGTCCACTCTGAGATTGCCAAAAAACAACAGAAGCGAATACAGGTAATGGGATTAGAATCCATAATCTGTTTATAGTCCATACATAATGCAATTTAGTGTGTGAATTATTTCTTGTTCTGCAGTTTCCTGTTCAGGAGGGTTTTTGAATTTTTGTTGTGTAAGAACAGGTACTCTGAGATCAGTGATGGAATATCCAGGAAGGTTAAAGTGTTCTGCCGCAAACTTACATTTCTTTCTAAAATCGATTTCAAATTGGTGTTCATTTATTCTTTCAGGATGAGGGATCGTCCTTTCTATCCAGTGTAAACAGCAGAGAGGCACTGTAAACAGGTGATGGCATATATGACATAGATAGAGGAATGAGTGAATGAACCTGGGATGTCATAATCCATGTTATTTGATCCAATGACGATGTGATTTGTATTGATGAGGTGGCACAGCTGGTGTCTGGGTTTGGAGCAAGTTCCAGTATCTTGGTGGAAATAGGAGTTAGATAGCCTGTCACTGGAAAGATGCTGTTTGAGGTTGAGGGGCTGCCTGTAAGCCAGGACAGGTTTATCCCCTGTGGCTTCTTTGAGATGGTTATCATTTTCCAGGAGAGTGGAGGTCATTAATAATGTGTCCAAGGTGTTCACAGCTAAGGCTGAAACCAAGTTCTTAATGCACCCTATCATGTTCACTCTTAGGTATTTTAGTAATTGATTGGAATTCTTCAAAAATATGGATTGTATTGCATATTGATGAATAATGGCATATTCTAGCTTTAATCTAGGGCACACCAATCTTCCTTTTAAAACCAGTGGAAAGTTCTGCCTTAAACTGATGTCAAGATGTATTTTTATGAGCATCAGAGACCAAGACAGAATAAGGATTAGATTTTACTTATACCTCTGGCTTCTTTCATTTTACAGAAGACCCTTAAAATAATTGATTATAGTTTTTTGTGTCAGAAAGCTTCCTCCATTTACATGAGATTCTATTTGCAAATGTGTAGTCTAGAAATCCATAAACTTTAAGTATCCACTTGTGGGCCATTAGAATATTGTTTGCTCTTCCTCACAAATGTCATAAATGGGTGTATAGCTTGATAGCTCTAAGTGACAGAAAAATATTTTTGTAGGATACAGTACAACCATATCATGGTAATTAAACTTGTCTGAAATAAGGCCAAAGGCATCAGTATATTTATGCCTTATGTTCTGCATTCTCTTTTCAAGTTATTTTATTAACATAGAGGTGTCTTTAATTATGCAGAACTACAAACTGCATTATTGATATTCTATAAACATTAACTACTAGTGTCTCTAATGAAGCAGGAAGAAAACATGCTTTCATGCTTTCTTTTTATTTGTCAAGACTTGCAAAATACTAAGTATTTTGGATACTATTATTACATTGTGTACAGTACAGGGATTTCAGGCTTAGGACCTACCAGCTCAGTATTGTTATTGCCTGTATGCTTGGCCCTATTAAGAATATATTTTTAGGGATTTCTCAAGTTGGTTCAGTTCCCAGTGGCTGGCTTTACACCTTTTACCCCTTAAGACTTTGAATTATGCTTAGTGCCAGGGTCTCACACGAAGAAATTCATGATGATTTGTGTTACAGTAATACTTAGAAACCTCAAACTGGAACAGCTCCTCCCCACCCCATGATGTCAGGTGCTATATTAATATTTAGTGCAGGAAGAAATGATAACATACCTTGAAAAGTCACTCAAATCTACTGTTATGTTAAAAAGTTCAACTGCAACCTGATTGTTACTATATTTACATTCTGCTTTGAGAGACCTGAGAGGAAACAGAAGATGGGCAGCAAAAAATAAAGAAAAATACACACAAGTTTTTTTTAAAGAATATACCACCCAAAGTTCCACACCAGAGGTTAGATCTCACTTGAACAAGTCTCAAGTGGATTGGGTGGTTCAGAAAAAAAAAGTACCTGATGTGACATTTTGCAATGGGCTACAACTGTGAGTCACAGAAATAATGTGTATGAAGCATTTTGGTATATTAATATAATTCACAATCAAGTAGTAGGGTTGGAGTGTTGTTGTAGCCATGATGGTCCAGGAAATATGCGAGAAACAAGGTATTTTGATGAATAGATGTTCACAATCAAGAAATTATTTAAATGAACTCTTACCGTCACTGCAGCTGTTTCATTGACAAGTGGATATGATAACAAATGGACAAAATTAGATGTGGTGTAAGTGTCTATCTATCCCATGGAAATCAGTGGGAGTTAAGCCTGTTTGACTCAGAGCCATATTTGAAATATTGTTTCCTACTGGGCAGTTTTACAGACCTGGGACTCTTTAAATACTCATTCATCTTTCATGAGCAGCTTTTTCCTGTTTTTGTAGCCAGATTGTTATCTTCACCTTATTTGGTTTCTCAGTTTTCTAGCAGTCTTTGCAGCGCTGATGACAAGAACACTAGCTATCATCTGAGGATTTCATAGATCAGCAAATCCCAAGCAATCATATCAAATAATGTATTTATAAATATATCCAATTCCATCCTAAACTAGTTTTCTTTCCACTACTACTGTTGGAAGTGTGCTCCAGAAGCTAACTCCTCTGAGGCCTGTAATCCTTCTAATTTTTAGGAGTAAGTTGCTTATCGCCTATTTACACTAACATTTGTTCTTGTGCCAAAATTGTCTTTTTGCTTAAATAGCTCATCTTCCTTCCTTTGTCTTAGGGTCTATCTGTACTGTATTACTTCTAAACTCTTCCTCTGTTTTTGGCTGTTATACATGTGGTTTATGCTGTCAACTCAAACTGGTGTAATATATAATTATTCCTAAGGCTAGGGACAGACATAACACACAAACCGGTTTAAGTGATCAGAAACTGGTTTAAACCTGTAAGTGAACAGATGTTCAGTGCACATAAACCAGTTTGAAAATGACAGAAACCGGTTTGAGGTAAACCTGGTTGAATGTAGTATCAGACTTAACTGATTTGGATCAAACTGGTTTATGCAATGTCTCTCCCAGACTCCTTGCTGATTTAAGATAAACCAGACACCCCCAGCATCCCAGCATGCTCTCTGTTCCACAGCAGGGTTGTCCCCTCCCCTCTGCTCCCTGGTTGCAGCTCTGGCAGAGACTGCAGGCTGCTCCACCCCTCCCCCTCACCACTCTCTGCTAAGCAGGAACTCCCTGCTCCTCTCTGCCCTGCTGAGGAGGTGTCTCTGTATTAGCTAGCAGACCATATGTTGGCTATGGTCCCTGCTGAATCAACAGGCAGAATCAACAGGTAGCTGGTAATATCCCTCTGTTGTTTTCTTAATGGGTGATAAACACGGTGTTATGGACTGATAAACACTGTTATCAATTCCATGCTGGGCTAATCAAAGCATCCCACCTGGGTCTGTCCATGTCCCCCCCCTTAGCTCAGTGCTGTGGAATGGAGGGGAGGGCTGCTCTAGCACCCCCCAGCTTCTAGCCTGTGCCACTGCAGGCATGTGCCTGCATTTCTGGGATGTCTGTGCAGTCACAAACCAGTTCAGACTAGCAACTAACCTGCAAAGATTGAATCAATTCAGGCTCAGGCTTTTTTAATGCCTGTCCCTAGCCTAATAGAATAAATACTTCTCTACTTATTTTCAAAATTTGAAAGTTCAAAATTTCAAAATCTTGGAAGTAAAAAAGGCAAGCCAAGTTGTTGATAGAGGTAGCTAAAGATAAGTTGTTTGCTATGTTAGTCTGAAGTCCAGCTGAAGGCAGGGAAGAGATGCACCTTAAAGACTTACTAAATCAGAGGTGCATAAGCTTTCATGAGTAAGAGTTCTCTTCATAATGGAAACCTTTTTACAAAAATTTTACAGATTTCCTAGTTTATTATTTTTGTTGAAACTGCTAAATTTCATACAGTTGTGATTGACTTTGATAACTAGGACAAACCTATATCCTGTTGCGTTAGAACAACAGCACCCTTTAGTGGTGACATTATTACTTAACTAACTGTGTAAGGCATGTACTGTATAATTAAAACTCCTAGCCCAGCTGTCCCTACAATATTTTATAGTATGAGATTGAGTAAAACTCAGGTGCAGTGAAAAAACTGAATGTCCTTTTGATGTTAAGTCTTCATAGGAATTGTTGTGGATCAATAAGGGAAGTTTGGATGAGATGAGGATCCCAGACTTTCTGTTAATGGCTACGAAGTCTGAGGAAAAGCCACAGGAGTCTGATCTCTTTGTTGCAACATATTGCGAGAGAGATTTTGGAGGTATAGAGCACATTTTCCTTTGAAAATGAGCTTGAAAGAAATAATCTGGATATGTTTTTGCAGACATGTTATTAATACTGTACCCCAAGAAACAATGCAACATATGGAAGATATCAGTCCATTGTTGTGTCCAACAACACCCTGAGAAAATAGATTAACATGCAACGCAGCTCAGAAATAAAACATGCTTGTCTCTGTGCATGGTTAAAATATAGTTCTATGTGATAATATAAACAGGCCCTAAGTACAGTTGGCCCATGTGGTTTAACCCTGCTGCAGTTCCCGCTGGAATACTGACAATGTTAATTTCAAAGTTAACAGAGGGAAAGAAGGCCCCCTCTCCCCCACCGCCACGGACACAACACATTACAGGTGGCCTGAAATCATACTGCCTCAGAAGGTCACAGTGGATTCCTTCTAACTTTGAAGTCTACGAATTAAAGTGAAAATGGACTGGCCAATATACTGACTGCAGCTTCAAATCTATTCCAAATAAGCATCACAAACAGAACAATGGGTTGATTTAAATATGATCTCTTCTCTTGAACGGGGCTTATTTGAACTGGAATTTAAAGTCCTGGGTCTGCAAGGTGTTGAGGGACCTCATTTGCCTTTGATTTCCATCAGGGGTGAGTAAACTCAGAAACTCAATTTCCTTGTGTGTCCTCCATCAATATTTTTACTCGATGCAGGCTGGATTAACTAATGCAGGTATTGTGGTGGCAACGATGGGTTTGCTTTTCATATCCTATTGTCTTTCATAAGCTGGGATCCAAAGGGCAGTTAGTTCAGAAAAATAATGAAGGGGTTATTCACATGACAATAAATGCTATCAGGTTCTACAGTTGTTATTTGGCCCTGGAGCCTTCAGAGAGGAACTTACAAAGAAGCACAAAAACTGGATCAAGGGCCTGCAGTCTGTCAATGAACTGCCGGGGGATGCAACACGACAACATAATCAAATGTGATGTGTCTTTGCAATGACATGTCAAGCCTGCAGAATTCAGAAAGGCTTAGCTTGCTAAAAGCCATGGGTAAAACATGTTTTCACTTAGCTGTATATACTTCAAACATTTTAAAGACTTATTTTTTTACAAAGGAAATTCTTTGCTCTCTAAAACGTATTTATGTGACCCAAATATTTTCAGCAGTAAACAGCTTGGATGGAACCAAAGACACCCAGTTCACCCTGATATTCTGTTAAATATTTCGCCAGTCACCTGTGGTCACCCAAAAGCTATGGGGGAGTATCATATCTATGCAATATTCATTAAAATTCCTCTTTTAAAAGGATTCCTCAAGAAGTATGCTACAGAGCTAGTTAATCAGAAATGGGGTTGGAAAGATATTAAGCTGAATATTGTGCTCCAAAGAGGAAATCAGAAATGAATCATAGCAACTGATAAATAGACTACATATTATGCGTATTATGTTGGAAGAATACAATATGTCAGAACCTGTTTATTTTTTCTGTAGTTTGTCCAGTACGTTAGTATATACAGTATGTGATCCCACGCTCATTAGTGTATATTTTGCTTCCCTTGTATTTATATTAAAATGCTTTTTTTCATGCATATTTTCTATCCCTACATTTTCATTGTGGCTTTATCCACCTGATATACCTTGTAGTGCGTCTTCTGTAATTGGCATATCACAGTTCATGCTTTTATGTACAGTGACTAATTGGTAAAAGGTTGCTTTTTATGCTACCTTGTGTTCCTTGTAGTGTCATTTATGCCATACAATATTCTGTCATAAATTGTATTAATAGTATTTTCTGGTTGATATGTTTAAGGCTAATGACTTGCTGATTATTCTTCAAAAACAGTTTCTAAAATAGTATTTTCTTCTACTGACTTTTGCTACCATATTAATTCATAATATGTGCTTTTTCTTTTGTAGCAGAATTATGCATATTTATTGAGCTTTCACACATATTTTGTTTCAGTTCTGGCTCCTTTAATATTGTTCAAAATATATGTAAGAAACCAGAAGTAATATTTTTCTTTAAGAAAGATGTTCTTTCTGTGTATAATGTTATGCACGTGTTCATGGTCAGTACCCTAGATAACACGTCTTGAAAATGACCAGAACTTGAATTAGACAGACTTAAATTTAAGACTGGTATTTTTCAAAACTTTTAATATTTTTTTTTCTTTTCACTGAGTGTACTGTGTGCTATTTTCATTTCTGAGACAGGAATGTCTGATTTCCCACAACTTTTCCATATTCCAAACCTTCAGCAGTTCCATAAAGAGAGCATCAGTTGTACTTTAGAAGAGAGAAGCTAAGTGAATTTACTGTTTTTTTCAGTGATTCCTTTGCATTTCCAATGAAATCTCATATAAATTATCTGGAATTGGTAACTGAGGGATTCCTCAGTTACTTACTCAGAAATTACTTTTAAGTAATTTCTCATTAGAATTTCTGTCATGTACAAAAGTTAAAATGGAATCTTACTAAAGAGGGAGTCCTACATAATTCAAAGCAGACTTTGCTACAGATCCTAATAACATATAAATATAAAATGAACAAGAAAATCATTACCAGCATTATATGCTTGCATCTTTAATAAAGGCATCTTTGTAAGTAGGGCCTATCATGGATTAGCTCTGGATTAACAGTTTGGCTACAACCAAACATATCAGGAGTCTTCATTCCATAAAATTGGTGCTTATTTTGTTTACTGCATACTGTGAAATTACATAGTCATTTCTTTGGCACTCATATTTTATATTTCTGAATTTTCTTAAAGACAAAATACTACAAACTGAAGGGACTGGATTATGCATGGCACAGTTATTGGCTGTATAGCTATCAGTGTACTTTGCTAAACTTGATTTAGAACAAATAACTTCTCCAGCCTACTATATATCATTTGTTTTTTTTACCAAAGCAACCCGAAGTTTAATCAGGACTAAAATTAGTAATCTACAAACAAAATATAGATAAATCTAATTAATTAAAGGGATTTATACCTTAAGATGTTTTTTTCAAACTAATACACTTATACATTTTACCAGTTTTGAAATGCAAAAACACTGTGTTTACATGAGCAACAAAGCATTGGCATACAAGTCCCAGTTCTGTTATTCATTTTGTTCAATCACCTGTGTAAAGAGTCCTAATCTGTGATTGTTTGTGACAAAACATGTTGCAGTATGTTTATGTCCTTCAGCTTCCAGTCAGTCACTTTGTCTTGGGCAGTCTTGGAAAGCAACTGAAATCTCTGTCTTCACATGAATGCAAAAGTCCTTTCAAAGAACCCCCTCTGGGAATGTGCACAATAATATCAGAACACGAACTAGCCTGAAGTCACAGACATTGACAAGTCACTGCCTATGGGGATAGTGGAGATGGTGGAGGCATCCTGACAAATACTGTACTTGACTTTTTCCTTATCCTTTCACAGGACAAGGGTTGCACAAGGGATTACAGAGTCAATGGCTAGTTCCTATTTAAATACCACGTGTATTTAAAGTGAATTCCACAGTGGTAGGAATCAATCATCTACTAATGCTCCATGACTAGTCATGCACAAAGCAGCTCAGTCCTGCATTTAGAAATATATAGTATCATAAAAGTAATTTTTAAAAATAAAATGAAACCAATGTATATAGGAGGCACCATAAAGGCGTCAATAGCAAAGACACAAAAGAGTTCATCAGCACCTGAAAGGCTGAAATTTGCTTTTCGTAAACTATTCAGCAAATACTGGTTAATAATTAATATGCTTGTGGAAATGAGGACCAGTTCACTAATGATTTGTAAACAGAAAAAGGGGCCAGCTTTTTTAATTGTTATTCACAGTTAATAGTTCTATCACCTCTGTGTTCTTTTCTTCCTACTTTTTCTTAATTTCTCAGGTTTTCAATATATATAGGTTTATGATTCAAGCAAGTCTTCTGAGAAAAGCATCTCAATTTGTAAAACTTAGCATATACAAATTTTCTATGAAAAATTAGAATGGTGTGTGGTAAATTACACTTTTCCCCCAAGCATATTTTGAAATGTAGCTTGTTTGGAAGCTAAGAAAATACTTAGCATATGTTAAAGAATTAGATGCTTATGTGCTTGAATAACAATGGGATGCTATTATGCTTGAATACAGAATTATTCCTCCATCTCCTGAGATATGAGATATACCTTTTATCCACATGGCATTAGAATGAATCATTTAATATTTTTGATATATTATAACTCTTTATCAAGGTCCTATTTTTAAATCTGTAGCGTATACTTTCCCATGCTCCAGTCATTAAAACATTCATGAGAAAATGTCCTGACTTTCTAATTCTAACCTCTGGGACAACTAAAAAATAGAGAGAGAGAGAAAGAAAAGAAAAAAAAAATCCAAACAGATGTAATGGGCTCTCTCATACATGCTATCCATTAGTGTCAAATAACAAGCTTAGAAAATGTTTCCAACATGCGCATGCAAAGCAAAACCCAAGTGATGATGTTATACAGTAGATGTTTTGTGTGCATGTGTATTAGAGCCATATCCTAACACCTCTGACTACTGCAGACATTCTTGAGAAGACAGTATTTAGGTAGACTTATTCTAACAATTTTCAGGGGCAGATCCATCATAGCTAATGTCAGTAGCATAACTAGGGGTTGGCAAGAATGGCATAAGCCCCAGGCACTGATTGAGAGGTGACACAAAAATGGTAGCCTGTGGAGTGCCCACCCCAGCACAGTAGATGTGGCAGCCCCTGTGTGAGGAGAGGATTTGTTAGCATCCTGCACCCCAATCCTGGCCCTGGCTGCCAAAATTCTTCGTTACTCACTCTGGCTCGTGTTAAAGCCCCAAGAACCGCAGTAGAATGATGCTGATTTATGCAAGCTGTTGCATCTTGAGTTCAGGTTGGCCACTGTGGAACCAAACAATTAATATTAGACAATCTTTTGTTCTTTCTATCTATGGAATTTGCAGCCTAAAGTGTATTCTTATTTTAGGACTTAACAAAATGTTCTCTTGTTTCAGATGGTCACTGGTACGTAATAGATTCAAAGCTTTACAGTTTCAGTTACCTTTATGGTACTTAAACAGCAAGTACTTTTATTAGATACTTAAAGCCACAACCCCCCAAATTCCTAAATACATGATGTTTCTTTTTGTTAGTTTTAGACATTAATTTAGAAAGATGAACCTATTTTTAAGTGCATAGTCGTTAATGTTTTTTAAACTGCATGGTAGTTAAAAACACCTCCCCTTTTGCCAAGTTTTCTGACACTAGATAAGACATTATATCTAGTGCCTCACCTATTTTATCAAATGAGTTTAGCTCAATAAACCAGACAGTGATTAGATTTAAGTGCAAAATAGCCTGTGGCAATTAAAGTGTATATATTTTAAAGCACTTAAGAACAAATGCACCAGTGCTTTCAGTAATACTTTTTTATTTTACACTTGGAATATATTCTCAGTAACCCCACAATCTAAAGCAATTGTAATCCTGTTTTAAACATTTCATCATTATAATAGAGAGTTATTACCCACACTATTTATTCCTGGGTATAGATAAATTCAGGAGAGCCAGGGTTAATGAAACTTTTGCATGGGTTTCAAATTTGTCAGAAAAAGTTGCCCCTGAGACTGGCCTGTGTCTTTGTTCTTACTGAAATACCACAACAAAAAGCATTCCTGTGGCATTATTTTACTGAACATGCTTAACAGTTAGTTAACATGAAAAGAGACTGCTTTCTTGTGGTATTTGCTGCAGAGGGGTCTTTCTTGTAGTATGTGCTTGTTCATGGAATTCTGCACTGAAAATGCTGGAAAAAATCCCAGTACAGCAAGAAAACATTTTCTTGTGGTAATTACAGATGTAAATAATCAGTGCTTTTCTTTTGGAAAGTGACAGAGCTTTCTTGTGGCGGTAAAGAAGTGGTATATAAGTCTGAGAGGCACCGATCATTTTAGAATAGGAAGACAACTACATTTAAAAAAAAGGAGCATAGGAATGAAGAGAAGCATTTTTCTAGATGCTTAGAACAGCCAAAATGCATACACCTTTCTGAATAATTTAAAGCAGCACTTCAAACATATGGTCCGTGAACCAGATCCAGCCTGCGTAACTGTTATCCAGCCTTCAGGGCTCCTGAAAGGGCCAGGAATTCAGGAATGGGGCAAGCAGAGATGGCAGTGCCTACAAAGTCCCCTGCAGTCCAGATCCATCCATTTGCCCCAGGGGGCAAAATGAGTGTGACAACCCTGATATACAGAGTATTAGAAAATGTCCCGAGCAAAAAGACTGTTACAACAAGTTTACACCACCTTCCCACTGTGATGTTGCACACTGCAGTGAAGTATGCTGTGCCGGCTCCATGTGCTGCCTTAACATGTTGCCCTGCCCTAACCTAACTATGTTACCTCTGTTGGGGGAAGCAGCACATATAGAAAGGGCATGGCTTGCTTTGCTATGGGGCTCCTTAGTACAGTCTTGAGTTGGTATAGTCTTACTGTCAATTTGTTTCTTCCTTACTTTTGGCATATATTTACCCAGTTAGATTGTTGTTCTCAACAACATGTATCTTACTGTTTTTATCTCAAAGCAATTATTTTTATCAACTGTCAAATTCTTATTATATAGATGGGACATTTGTCAAAGTAGAGGTTTGTAAACAGCAACAGTTTCTTTTGGAACTCTTTAAGTCCCATTAGACTTGTGCTGCAGAAGATCATTTTTTGCATAACAGTGAAACTCTTCAGGAAGTTATCTGCAGTTGTGCAAGCGTCCTAGGGCACTTATACATGTGCATTGAGGCTGTTCCGACATGCTGTAATTACAGTGTATTGGAGTCTGCTGGAGCATGGTGGTTACCATGCTCCAGCAGACTCCAGTGTCATGTGTATCAGTGTCCCCAGGCTGAAAAATAGTGGTGGTGTGGGGGGGGCATTTTAATTAAAGCTCATTCAACAAGCTTTGGTTAAAGTGCCCCCCGTCACCATTTTTCAGCACAGTGATGATGATGCATGTGATGCTTCAGGATCTTTAATGAGAGATGCTGTCAGAGCCACTCTAATTAAAGACCCTCCCCCCGACCCTCCTGGAGAACTGAAACCAAAATGTCCACTCCTCAACTGATTGATATAGGTTTCTAATGGCAGCTATTTGTTTAAAAGATGTAATAAACAGTTAAAACTTGGGAAAGTTATGAGTCTCTTGGAAAAAATCTAGTGTCAATTAATGAGACTACTGGTAAAATCACTTCAGCAAAGTTTTGGATTAAGAGAGGCTTCTAGATTAATGGAAAAATGTCATTATAATAAAAAGAGAAAAGAAAAATGTCCTAGGGGTTTGCAACAACTGGTGAAGTATTCCAGTCTTTCCATGATAGGTTGTCTTTTGCAGGGTCATTATAAGCAGAATAAAGGAAGGAGTTTAGATGAAACTAAGAAAAGATAGGTTGGATTTCAGCCCAGAAAAATCATCTGTTGATTGGATTTTTAACCTTAAAAACAGAGCATTGAAAGGGGAAAAAAACTAAAACAAAAAAACCCATATATATCATAAGTGTCATAAGTCTCAAGAAAACACTGTATAAGGATTTTGCCGAGTAAAGTGCACAACCCCTCTCAGTTCACTATACAGCCCAACACTATATAGACCCACTATTTGTGGGTCACTTGTAATTAAAGTTGAAATGAGAAATTATCTAAAATTATCAACTTTTTTAATTATAACAACAAATAGATAATAGGTAATAAACGAAAACTGTACAAAGGACATATTGAGAATCACAATATATATGTTATATTCCTCTGTGGGGGGGACATGCTGTAAACCACTGGTGCACAGTCCTTGAGTGCTCCCAGTATTCTAAGTTCATAAAAGGGAAATGGGAAAAGCAGGTGCTCTTGGATACCTCCGCTCTGGTTTCAGGTCTTATTGCTCTATAAACAACAAAGAGTGAACAGATAAGCTTTCTGCTGTGGTCACTCCCTGGCAGAAAACTGCTTCCTTCTTCACAGAGGCTTCTGTCAGAACTGCTTAGTGCATGGACATTTTTGTATTTACAGAAGCTGGTTGCTAGGGCTGTATTTCCTTCACTGGACATGTGTGTTACTCCCAATACGGGTGCTGGCATGGTCAAGGGGTCTCACTGACTTTTCTAAGATGGATGTGATTTCTGCCCATCACTCCATTGGGCATGCTCAGGTTGTATTTTGAGAAGTTCCCTCCCCACCAACCATACAAGAAAGGGAGGGGGAGAGTCACATTTCCACAACCAACATCGTGTTTCATTATGGAAAATCTTGAAGCATTAAACTAATTAAAGTGATCAAGACACACACAGTTAAATAGACATGGACATGAGTGAATAATTCAATATCAAGCAGAGACCAGAGATGCCGACAGCAGCTGTGCTCATTTTCAGAATGTCAAACAAGGATGTATTCTCTCACCTCTACCATTTAGCATTGCCATTTTGACTTTGTTACCAGATGTATCTTTGTTATCACCTACCAAAATACATGATCTACAGATCCTACTGATGATATAGTTTTTCCAAGTGACAGTTCAACCAACAGGAAGTAAAGACCAAGAGACTTCCTAGCCTTGTAAAAAATACTGGGTTAATAGTCAGGTATGAAAAACAAATTTAATTATAACTACATTAACTCCCAAATCAAGAAGTACTTTAGAAAGAAAAGGGAAAAGAAATCTTCATACATCTTTGCCGTATATCTTAGCAATAAACAGCAGGCCAGTGGAGATGTCCAGAAGGAAATAATTTCATAAATTGTCAAGGTAGCAGCTGTGATTGCCAGCCTCTAAGGTATGTTCTTCAGAAATATCAGAGTTAAAGACCAAACTATAAATCTTCAACTTTAATGTCATTTCTGTCTGAACATATAAATGAGAAAAATTGGAAAACCACCAAAAATATAGACACATGTTAAATACCTTGAAAAGAAAACACCTTGAAAAAATATTAGGTATTAATGGTGGGACTTCCATAATAAACTGTAGTCTTTATCAAAATTCAACAACTTTTTATCTCTAAAGTTATTCAGAAAGGAAGATAGGAAGTGTTAAACCAGGGGTGGGCAATTGTTTGAGCATGAGGTTCACATAGGGAGTTTTGATGACCTGTCAGAAGTCCACAACAACTCATCAAAACTTTCTTTGGGGCTTTTGGTAGGCAGGGAGCAGTGTTTGGGAGTGCAATGGGTGGGCAAGGCTGATCTGCTTCTTGTATGCTCTGCTCTGTGCGGGGGTTGGAGGATGTGTGCATGGGGATGTATGTGGGATGTGTGTGTGTGTGTGGGGGTGCTGCCTTAGCACTGGTTCCTGGGACCTTGCTGGGGGTCAGGAGGAGGCAGGGAAGTGCATGCAGCAGAGCTCACCCAAGCAGTATAGCCCACAGCTGCCCCTGTGGTGCTCCAGAGTGGGTTGAGTCCTGCTCAGGGTAGCCCATGCCATGCTGTGCTCCTCTCACAACCACTGGTCTGGCCCCAGCCCCAGTCAGTGCACAGCTTTTGGTGGGGCTGTTCCTGGAGTGGCTGCAGCTGGCTAGGTGTTGCTTTGCTCCCCTCATCTCCAGGGGGAACCGCTGGCTGAAGCTTCTTTTCCCATCTGGAGCAATGCAGCAGGGGCAGGAGCAGAGGAGGAGCCGCTGTTGGAGGCAAGGGGAGCAGAGCAGCACCTGGTCGGCTGCAGTTGCACTGGGAACAACCCCACCAGAAGCTGTGAGTGTGGGCTGGGGCCCAGGCTACCAGGGCTGTGCTGCTCCCTTCACCCCCAGTGGCATCTCCTCCTCCACTCCTGCCCCTGTTGCACCACTCCAGGCAGGTGGGGGTACACTTCTGCCAGGTGGTTCCTGCCCCAACATGTAGGTCTCCTGCTCCCAGCCACCTTCCACCTGCTCTGCCTGCACAGCCCACAGGCCATATTTTGCCCACCCCTGGTTCGAACATGTGTTAGGAATAAAGAAAGAGTGTCTGCCAGTGTGCCATTCAGCAGGTTGAAGAATGTCCAAAGAGGACTAACCAAACAAATTATTTCATTAAACAGTGCTCAGAGAGAGAAAAGAAATCTTATGGAATGTAATAACATATAGGATGTGCGGAGAGCAGTTCAGGACAGAAAGAATGGCAGACTTGTTCATGCCCTACCCAACATTTGCTGGCATAGGAAGGATGCAGATTCAGATTCAGATTCAGGTTCAGACTGTTTGTTTTTACCCAGGAACTAAGAGCTTAATAGATTTGTTGATGCCGGTAGCAACCAATTAGAAATTCCCATTAGAAATTTCTACTAGGGACAGGAAATTATTCTCTAGAGAAATGAAAGGAAATATTACGTCAATCCTGAGAGCACTAATACAAAGAGCTGAATTAAACAGGCTGTTATTTGGTCACACCCTGTTGATATGACTGGTTTCAATGCGGAAAATGTTGCTTTCCTTCTTTCTTTTCTTTTGATTCCCTACTCCGTTTCTTCATTCAGCTATAGAGATTATTGCCTCAGTCTGAATTAACTTCATGTAACAAGGAAGTGAAACAAACTAAGAATTTTCTTATGTTGCTGGATTTTTTGAACCAGCCTTACTAACAAATTAATGACAAAACTTTGCCTTTTTTAGTTAGTTCTTCCATTTCCCCCATTCCCAGTCCAGGGTTGCCATGGTGCTTTGAGATTCACATTCAGAGCTTCCTTTTTGAATATGTAGTCTCTCATCTAATGCTGAAAATACATGCCACGTGCTGCTGGCAGCATCTGAAGTTACAGTGTCCCAGCCTCTTTGAAGCAGCGACATGATCTTTTGGATGAAAGTTCTCAGTGTTCACTGTAAAGAACTTCAATTACTTTACATTTTTCAGGCTTCAGACCTGTTCTTTGCTAAGCAAAAATGCCTAGATGCATTGAACCTATGTTTTAAGTAGGTGTTGGAAGGTCAAAAGTGAGATGTCTACCTGAGCCTAGTGGCCCATTGGGTTACTGGGGTTAAATTGCACTAGGTTCTGTAGCCAAGAGCACACAAAGGAGTGATGCTGCCATTCTCATATATGGATGTTTTTGACTCCCCAGCTTGAATGGTCAGGTGCACATTTCACAGCTGTGTCAGATGGGGAAAGGCCAAGGAAACAAGTCTGGACCAAGCTTGAATTCACATGTCTGGAACTGTAGCAAGGTAACTGCTCTTTTTGTTCATGTTTTACTCAAATTAGCAAGCTTCCCTCACTTAAATTGACAATGTTGTGGTAGTAGACCTGCTCTGTCAGGTTTTGAAACATCAGCAATTTGTTATTACTTTGCTTGGAATGATGTTTCAGAGGAGAAGCAACTGGAAATAACTAGTGCAAGGCTTGGTGAGATTAAAGGAAGATAATTTACCTCTCTCAACTGAGGGTAGTTAGGAGATTCTTACAGCAGATCTTACTACTGTTTTTTTTATAGGTGTACGACAACTTAAAATATGAGGTTGAACACTTTCTCATACCTTAGTCCAAAAGCAGTAGCTGTGATTAGGAGGTATATGGGAAATTTTCATGTTATCAGCACAATTGATAACACTTCCGGCACTCTTTGACTAAAAACTATTGTGACCGCCAACATGTTTGACAATTTTCAGTTCTAATGAGAAAATTATTTGGAGGGATTATTTAACTGATATGGGACTGGTTTCACAGACATGAGTGACTTGCTCCAAATTCCTCTGAAGACTATTAAATCTTTTGTAGATAATCTGTAAATTATCTGTTTTTTAGAATAGCATTTTTTATGGTAATCATACATGCCCTTGTATATGTTTTTCCCCTGTTCCACATGCATTTTCAGGCTGAAAAAGTAGCATTTCATTGAGTTGGCATTTCTTGTTTTAATTTATGCATGTGTATGTACATTGCTTTTCTCCTGCAGTTCTCAGAGTTTTATGGCCCATTACTGAGTGACTAAAATGGGTGCAGATTTTGCAAGCCTCTGCCAGAAGATGTTTATTACTCTCATCATTCTTACGAAAATCATGTTCCAGCAGGTTCAGGCAGTGTGCAAAACATGGCACATGTGTGAATTGGCCATTTCACACCACTCTTACAATATTATCTGCAATAATAAAACCAGGGGAAAGGCCTTAGGGAAGGGGATATACCACACATTAATTTGGTCATGAAACTTTGATATGTGATCTTTGTTAAACCCAGAGAGATGCAAAGAGCAGCTATACTAATTTTCAAAAGTTACTGCCAATTGCTAAGGGAGATAGCAAGCCAAAATATTGATGTAGACAACTGTTTGCCCATTTGTCCATATACTGTTATGTGAATGTGGTCTCATTGTGTCTCAAGGGTTGGTTTATTAAGTGAGAGACTGTGCTTTAAAGTAATGCTTGATGTTGCGTAGACAGTGATGCAAAATATACTCTAGATGGTATTTTAAACTCCTGTTGTATAGCAAAGAATGTTGTTGGTAAGCACAACACAGTTATTTGGCTGTTGTGAATATTACAGGCATGCTGATAAAATACTTTCACATAACAGATCCAAGATATACTTTCTTTGCAGTGTTAATGGGGAACTATACTGCAGACAACCCCGTCTTTTGTCTCCTTCATGCAGTTCACTGTTAATACTACTTGCTCTTCTGGGAGAGAGGGTTTACTTTTCATTTCTTTCCCTCCTCTCTGTACACCCCAACTCTTCTGTGCACACTGAAATGGAGCAGATTCATGTCTACAATGGCTTATGATTCAGTTTTAGCTTTTTGGATTCCTTTTGCCACCTTTTAGCAGATTCAGTTTCGGGTGCTTAGACAAATAGATTCATAGATACTAGGGCCAGAGAGAATTGCTATATTCATTTATGGCATGGACACACAAACAGGTAAACATGAGGATAAAAAGGTGTACTGGGGGGAGGGAGGGTGGAGATTACAGTATATTAGCTACTTCATGGTAATGGCCCCAGTGCATTCTCTGACCCCAGGTAAAGGAAAACTACCCTTTGGTGGCTTACTCCTCTCATTGCGCTTGGTAGAATATGCCCATTAAAGATTAATACATTCCTTCCCTAACCTTTCCCTAGTGGTGACATTTGATAGCATTGGAATGATATTGTGCAGGAATTAGGTGATAGGCAAGGATTTTTGACAGTTAATTAATTTATAAGTGAACTACAGAATCCGTGCTGTTATTCCTATTTTACTATTCTTGGCTGTCTCTCTGGTCCCATTCAGTGTTGCTGTTATTCACCTAGCCCTGCAGGGTCCTGATCCTTGACTAGGGCTCCGAAGTGCTAGGATGGTACAAATGATATCTAGATAATAGTAACTAATATTATTTGCACTGTGATAATGTCTATGAGCATGAATCATCGCTGTGTAAGACAGTGTACAAGAAAAGACAGTCCCTAAATTGCTTGTGGGTTGAGGCTCCTTTACCTGGTCCAGCAGGCAGTGGTATCATCCTGCTTATATATTTATATTTTCAGAATTCAGGATTGATAGCCATCTATATTCTACTGTGTAGTTCTCCCCATTAATAAGATTTCATAATATATTTTAGGTACAGTGCGAGAGACCCTTACATCTGTCCATCTTTCTCCACTGTATGACTGGGGAAGCCATTATAATGTGTGACCCTACAACATCTCCCCAAATTATCTCACTAAATGTGGGGTGCTCAAGCCCCATCCTGCAGGCCAGATCCAGCCTGCAGTGTTGTGCCATCCAACCCAAGGTGTTCCCTACAGGTCCAGAAATTTGGAGGCAGGGTGGCAGTGGGACTGCTCCCCTGCTGCAAAATTTCTGGAGCCATAGGGAGCCCTAGAGCCTGTGTACTGGACTGGATGCCTGATCTCAGCATGCAAGGCCAAGCAGGGGTGATGCCAAGCCCCTAGTGTGAGGGGCTTAACCTTGCCCACAGACTGACCCATGGGACCAAAAGGTTGACACCACTGCCCTAAATACTTCTGGTTCTTTCTGCTCCTCCAGTTAATAAATTCTGCTCTGAAGATGCTGTACTCGTTCTCTGCCATCCATGAACTGTTTGCACCTGGTTAGGAACAGACACGGACATCTAGCCTCACCATTACAGAATCTGTAGGAAATAACATTGAAAGGGAACACTTCTATTCAAGTTCATCTTCTCCCAACTAGTTTGAGTTAGTAACTACGTGTAGAGGGTAATGAGTCAAAAATATGCCCAACAGGTTAAATTTTAAGTATGGAAATCTACATTTCCAAAATTCCACAGTGCATGAAAATGTATGTGTTAAAAATGTTTGAATCAAACCAAAGTTTTGGCTAATACATTTTAAAGAATTTGGATTTTTGAAGCCTTTGTGAAGGTCCCCTCTGCTGGCTGCCTGCAGGGGAGGTGAGGCAGGTTTCTAACCTTTGCAGGTGTCTCAATGGAAGCATAGGATGGAACTACACAGAGACAGAAAGAGATCTCAAATTTCAGTTTGTTGTATGATCTTTGAAGGACTTTGTGGCTAAAAACCTTTAAAGACAAGCCTATAGGTGTTGCATGATCTGCATTTTGTCAATCTGGAGGACTATCACCTTTGGAGGTAAAATTCACTGACTCGCAATAAGGACAGGTTTTCCTAGTTCTTAGCTACTGAACTTTTCTACTCCCTATATAGCAACTGCTATGCCTGCAGAGCCAAGATGGACAATTGCAGCCGTGTAACAACTAGGTTCCCTGCCCTGGGTGGCAGAGGTGTTGGCCAGGGCTGGATCAGCTGCGGCAGCTGTGGCGACTGCTGTTCTTGCCTCTGAGTGGGTGACTGGGGATGTTGTCCATCATGCTACTGGACAATGGTTCCAACAGAGCTGTTGCTAACACAGTTTGCATGTGCATCCTGGGAAAGGATACCTTCAATGACAGCACTTCAGCAAAACTTGCTGTAGACTACCATGCTTTAACAGCCATTTGTGTGGTATCTTAGACAAAATTATCTTATAATACAAAATTATCTGGCACTTTAACCCAGTGGTATTTTTCGGTGTGGAAAAAAAGCAATTTCCAACTGTGCTAGGGTATAGTTCTGTATCCGTATCTATATGTCGTAATGTGGAGAGAACCTTTGTCTCTCTGTGTGAGTCTCTTTGCAGAGTTCTTGTGCTTTTGGTGTGCATGAGTAAACATGGTATAGTTATGACACACCTTGCAATACATGGTTATGTAGTTCTGTAAGAAACCAGTCATTTTGTTAAATAGTTTTTCAGATTTCCTAAGCCTTTTTGGAACAATCTTGGAAGTTTCAAGAATTCAGAGCATCACTGAGATTAAAGCAATTGAATGTTTATGTGTTAGTTGTGAGAGTGAATAGACAACATTGTGACAAAGCAAGTAAAAAGGCATTATCATGATTTAGATTGCACCAACATTTTTAAATTATTTATTTATTTTTATACTTTAGCAAACCACCTATCACCTAGTTACTGGGTTCTGAGCAATAATGAAAAATTGACATATATAACTTGCTGCCCAATGTCAGCACTGGTGAGCCTGTGTGATAGTATTTGAGCTGAATATTTTTGTAAATAGCATAGCACAGCAGCAATTGTCAAGCCCTGTCTGTGTTCTCTCTTTGCACTGAGCAGGGATTTTTCATTTCATACATCATTTACAACTTGCCACAGTGATTCTAGTCAGCCAGGATATATTTTCAACACAAAGAGAAGAAAGAGAAATATATATCATTTGTTGTAGAAGTTGGGCACATTGGGCTCAAATTTAATTACACTATAACATCAAAAGCTGCACTAGTTAAACAAAAAAAAGTCAGGTATCCTTAACTAAGAGTAAAAGGCAGTAACTTGCTTTTCACCAGTTTGTCATAGGCCTACTGGGCAGTAATTTCACGACTGGCATATCCTGGGTGACACTCATAGAGTGTACACACTTAGTAAAGATACAATGCATATATCAGACATCTGAGTAGTTAACATAGTATCTCAACCATCTTAGCAAAGTTGCTGTTTTAACTACACTGATTATTGCTAAAAAGTGCAGAGCCCATTCCTTCAGGTACTGCAGAGTCTGCAGGTTCCTGCTGGGCAGGACAATGCATTAGAATAGGGGTTCACAGCAAGAATCCGCAAGGGCTTCACAGCAGGAGTCCGCAGCCTCTGCAGGACCTTTCTGACCTTGGAGGAATGGCATCTTCACTTCCCTTCCTTTTAATTTCTTTCACTGCCTCGCCAGTGTGTCTTAGTCTTGACCTGGAGCAACGGAAGGTGAGAGGATCATTTTTATTAATAAATAAACTGAACCTGACCCTGTGAGTTGCTGTGCACCTTCAATTCCCATTAAATTCAAGGTATGGTTACCCATCTGAGCAGGTCCACAAATACGATATGTTCCTGCCCTGAAGAGCCTATTGCTGAAATAGTTTTGTCACTGCAAATGAAGATGCTAACTCTGAGGTTTTAATGTATATTTTTATCTAGTATGAATAGGAGCGGGACCAACTTATTTTAAGTAGGACAACATTGGAGGCTGATATTTGACTCACTTCTGACTGAAGATAGATTTCAGCCAGACACCTAAATGCAAAAAGTGCTGTCTTCTATTCTCAGCTCCTTTAGCTGTTCTGTTCCTTGGCTTTTCACATTTCAATTACAGCTGCTGTCTGATTAATGTAAAGGAGGAAATGATTTGCAAATATTAAAAGGCAAAGTTATGCCCTTACAAATCCATTGTTCTGTAAATCAGTGGAAGTTGATGAATTTGCCCAGGGTTTTTAAGGGCCAAATTTTGAGCATAATTGCTAGGAGCAAAATATTCTGGCCCCATACAACCTTCTTCTTAAGTCCCATTGTAACCTGTGAGTTAGTTCCACTGAAATTCTTCCTTTAACCAAGTGTTTAAATGCTATTTTGAATTGGGTAGAGCATGACTGTTCACCTGGTGGCCCATAGGCGGCATGTGGCCTGCAAACGGTTATCTGCAGTCCCAGTCCTGGGGGTCCCACACAGCCACTGTTTCTATTGCAGCAGCAGCCTGAGTCTCTAGGCTCCACTCTCCCTCCTCCAGCTTTTGCTTCCTACTCTTACCCCATGGGACAGCATTGCACAGCATGGTGTGGGAGGGAGTGCACAGCTGAGGGTGGGAACCCGTTCATGTGGTAGACTGTTTGGGGTGGCTGCTCACCTGTGGTGCAGCAGGAAGCGGGGTTGGGGAGGGCTGTCCATTTGCACCGCTGTGGAGGTGCCCAGGAAGTGTGTGCTTGGGGGTCTGTGGCTCACTAGTGCTGCCTGTGCAGCATGCAGAGCCTGCTAGCCTGGCCCACAGGGCATGTGGCCTGCCCAGCGGTAGTGTGTCTAGCAACTAGCAGGGTCAGAGCCTTGAACGTTAAAACTTGAAATCTTTAATAGCTAAGTTCCCAAATGAAGCATTTTAGTTTATTTTAAAGGAAACAATGTCTGACCTATTACCATGTAGTGTTTTCAGTCCTTACCAATTGTTTACATTAAGTTTTATGCAGATCAAGATAACTTGATCTTTGAAAGCTCAGAGACAATGGTATTACATGCTGTTTCGGTAGCAGTCTTTTTGCTAGTGTGACTAGTCTTTTCTTATCCTTTTGTATCTGTAAATTCACAACAGCTTCTAATGATGTTATATGCCCTAGCTCAGGTTTTATCCCCATCAGATAATTACTATTATTTGTTTATACCACAATAGTGTGCAAAATGTGCTGAGATGTATTAGAAAACACAGTCCTTGCCTTGTTCCTTCTCTCTTAAGAGACTCTCATTATAGCTTCCCGATATTTTCTCAATCAAAACTGGAATTATTGTCCTTCTACTTCTCATGTCTTAAAATCACGACAATCTGTATCCTCACATACCTTCATATCTCAGGTTCCTTTTGTAAAGCTTGACAAGGTTCTTTGGGTAAACCCGATATCTTTCATTAGACCAACTCAAACAGTTGGAAAAATTATTCTTAGCAAGCTTTTGGGCACAAGCTTTTGTAAAACACCTTTTGTAAAGCTTGATTGACTGCCTCAAGAATATGTAACAAAAGCATAAATTAGTATCCATTCAAAATATATGCAGGTACTGAGTGCATAGTCTGGAGAGTTTTGAAGTGTTGAGGGATCCAACTTCTCCTAATATCCAGGATAACAGTGGTCTGGGAAGAGACTTCACATAAGAAATCACTATTATGGGAATCCTCGCACCTTTTTCTGAAGTTTCCTGTGTGCGGGCCGGGAGCGGTCTGAGGCCCTCGGGAGCACGCGGCGGGCTGTGGCCAGCAGCCCTGGCATGCGGGTCGGGGAATGCAGGCCGGCGGACTAGAATTAGGCACGGACGTGTAGCGGTTGATTAAAGATTATTTTACTTACACCGTAGATGGTCACGGTGCAGGCAGGAAAACTTCCTTGAGTTGCAGTTACAGACAGGAAAGAAGAAAAGTGGACAAGAGTTCTAAACTCGCGAACTCTAGCCCAATCCGGCTGAAGGCTCTAAAACCGCGAGCCCATCATGTCAACCGAAGAAAACAACTCGGAGAAGAGCTCTGGATGCACTCACACGAAGTTTGCTAG
>NW_005842409.1:449329-537269 GCF_000455745.1 Alligator sinensis | reverse complement strand
TAGCAAGCCAATCGCTAGCCGCCACGTGGGAATAATTTAGAACTGGCCAATAGTGGGACACAAATTTGCATGCGGGTGACAGGAACTTCTTTGCACCGGGGTTTTCTCTTTGCAACTGAGAAATGCACCTTGCAAAGAAAGCTCCTCGTGGCGGGAAATAATTTAGCAGTGCCGAAGTGCACACACACAAAATCACACCCTTGGGTTGTGACATCCTGAACAAGCAGAAACCAAAGCATAGTGCTGTTATACTTATATCCTTGTATAGGTAAAAATGATAGAATCTTGTAATGTAACTGTGAGGAAGTTAAGAAGATGAAAAGAAGGGCAACTATGGATTCAAATGAAAGTAAACCTCACCTTTCAGGAAAAAAAGAATCTAATACAAACAAATGCTGTGTATAAGACTACTGGAGTAGTTAAGCTATTTTTGGGATACTCCTAAAAGAGGGGTCATAAAAGGTGGTGCAGGGAATAAAACATATTCTGCTAGCAAGTAATCAGGTAGAATCCTGGCATACCAAATGCATAATGAATCAGAATTTTAATTTTGTACTTCAAAAAACAGTCAGTGGAGAAATGAGGAGGCAAAGGTCTAGATTCCTCTATGGGATCAGTAGTGCTTGTCAGCCTTGATAAGTGCTTTCTCAGGGTTCTTTTGACACCTTCCTTTTAAGTCAGAGAGGCAGGGCTAAGTAGATACTTACAGCCCTGACCTCTTCTCTTTGTTAAGGAGAGGAATGCTTATTCTTTTTAGTTCCCCCTTTTGTCAAAATATATAAGGCCATCACAGATGTGTGCATTTGACTTTAAGAGATAAATTGATATAATTAGTAACGTTACATTTATTTTATTCCAGTTACTTTATGGAAGATATTAGTGGTTTAAGAATTGTAGTTTCTGAGTTGATTACATAATTGATTTTTGTTGTCCTTGGCTGTTTGAGTTTAACTTTTCAATATAATTAACATGTGGCAATTTACTTTATCTCTTGCTTAATTGAGTTAATAATGCTGGCTAAGAAGCACAATGGCACCTTACTTGAAGATATCAGTGGGCTTTCCATAGCCCTGAGTTTCATGGGCACTATGCTTTGGGGAGGGCATCAAGTGTGTATCTGCCCATCTCCTTTAAACTGCTCTCCTGTGGTGTGTGCCTCAAGCTTAACAGAGACACCCTGGGAGACAGCTGGAACACAGCCAGCCAGCATGCCAGCTGGAAGGGTAGGCATGCTTAGAAAGCAGACCCCATGTGCTGTGTGTTTGAACCTGTAAACTGAGAGCAGGATACTGAGCCTGCTCTTCTCTAGATCTATTTGCACTTCTGGGCCGCAAGATTGGGAGAATATGTTTTTCTACATCACCAGCTACTCTTGCTTCCAAACCTTGCTTCCAAGAAAATCAGCAACAGTATAAGGAAAACCAGAGGAAATGTTGGCCAAGAGGGAAATGAAATGCCAAGAGAACAGCAGCAAAGAGCACCCAATAGAGAAAATGATGATCTCATTTGCTTCCTTGTTGCTAATTTGTGGAGTTTGTGTAATTTCCTGTGGTATTGGGAGGTTAAATGTTGTAGTTGACAGGCTGAAATACTGGGAGAATAATTGTGCAAAGTTTTGTCAAGTGACAGCTCTTGTTCCAGAGCTATCATTCCTAAGGACAGGGCTTTCTGCTGACCAAAAGTCAGTTTATTAATTTCTTTCCTTTTCCTTACTGTTGCTTTCTGCTGGAGTATATGAAATTGGTTGTGACAGTAAGTTTCCTATGTGTGATATGTAATATTCCTCCTATTCTGTATAATGTTTCCCCACTTGTCTGTGGGTTAACTTAAAAAAACAGCTCTCTGTGTCTAACCTAGCACAATTTTGGTTTCTTTTTACTTTGAGTGTCTCAGTTTTTCTCACTTGAGAAGTAGGGATAATTTTATTCTTACCTTTTGTCTGTTAGGGATTTGTGAGGATCAGCCAATTTAATATTTTGGAGATTCAGATCACTATGCATATGCTAAGTATTGTTTTAGTACCAAACACCAAGTATTTTTCGATTTAATAAGTAATACCTTTTCATTCAGGCTTTTTGACTTGCTGTGATGCATAATTGTTACTGCTGTAAGTTGTCTCAATAAAATAGTTATACCTAGTACTGTTATACCTAGTGCACCATTATAGTCTAGTCTTGATGTTATAGGAGTTTATTTTATTTCCCATAATAACATTTATACCTGTGAAACACCATCTATGAAAGAAATGGTTATGGTATGCTAGCGATATTGCTATAGAGAGCAGTAGTTAGAATGATAGAAAAATAGAGTTGGAAGGGATCTCAGGAGGTCATCTAGTCCAATCCCATGCTTGAAGCAGGACCAGCCCCAACTAGATCATCCAGCCAAGGCTTTATTTAGCCGTGTCTTAAAAACCCCCAAGGATGGACATTCCAGAACCTCTCTGGATAGCCTGTTTCAGTGCTTCAGTACTGAGAAAATTCTCCTTAATATCTAACCTAAGCTTCTCTTGCTGCAACTTGAGACCATTGCTTCTTGTTCTGTCATCTGTCACCACTGAGACCAGTTTAGCTCCATCCTCTTTGGAACCACCTTTCAGGTAGTTGAAGGCTGCTATTAAACCCCCTCTCAATCTTCTCATCTCTGGACTAAATAAGTCCAGTTGGCTTTGTTATTTTTGAGTTAGGCAGAAGGCAGGGCAGGATGGCACCTTATGCCATGTCCAGATAAGCATGGACATTTGGTTCCCTGGAGACAATTAGCAGTGGCGCACCTTGTGCTGCCACTAGTTGTCCCTGGGGAACACCCTTGCCACATGTGTGGCAGGTTTCCCTGGGTGGGGTAGGGAAGGCTGGGGCCAGGACTGGGCTTACCTGGGATCCTGGGGCCTCTTGAGGCTGCAACAATGCCAATCCTTCCACTTATCCTGCCAGATAAAGATGTTTCAAAATGTAGCCTCTTCTGGAACTTGTGTCTGAGGAGCTCCCAGCCTGCCACTGTTTTTTAATGGAAGCGGGGAAAGGGAGTGGATGGAGTTCAGACGGGGGGGGTTCCAGTTTTGAGCGGTGCACACTGTCCCTGGTGTGTGTAGCTTGGCTTTTTTTTTTGCATCGTTTTCATTGACCCCTGGATATCCAGAGGTCAAAAAACTCCCTGCACTGCTCCCTTGCAGTGAGAAG
Source organism: Alligator sinensis (assembly GCF_000455745.1). Lineage (NCBI taxonomy): Eukaryota > Metazoa > Chordata > Crocodylia > Alligatoridae > Alligator > Alligator sinensis. The sequence continues at coordinate 534,090 of NW_005842409.1, read as the reverse complement.
TACAGCTGAATGTGCAGTATGTGGTGCCGCAGGTGTGTCTGCAGTGCTACATACCACATGGCTGTGTTCACCTGGACATGGCCTTAGGAGACTAACTGTTCATGGCATAAAATAGACCATTCTACTGGTCCATTCATGGCATGTGATAAAGTAGGCTGTAGCTTGTGAAAGTTCATGCCTTTCTGGACAAGTTAGTCTATAAGGTACCACCCTGCCCTACTTTTTACCAATGTTGGTATAATTACAGTGTCTTCACTGGCCCATGGACAACAATAACTAGCAAATAACTTACAGTGGGTAACATAAGATTTTGCTCCCCTTCTCAACCTGAAGAAACATGTATCTGTGAAAGGCAGCATTTCCTGTGGCCATGAATAACATTGGAGAGGGCCTTTCCGGCAGCATGTTGCCTTTTAGCCAAGTCATAAAGGCTACTGCAGAACACTGTTGTGGGTGCAGACAGAAGTGCAGCTCCCAGCTGTAACTCAGAATATTTTCTGCACAATGTTCTGAGTTACACTGTTACCCCAGACCAACAGAAGTTCACTGTTTGTTCCAGGGTCGGGGGAATCTAGCTGTGGTCTGGGAGCCTTCACCCAGGTTCCCATAGCAATGGCCCGGGCTCTCTGCCACGGCTCAGTTTTCAGAATGGGAGTGGGGAAAGGCAGCAGAGGGAGCTTGTTCTTGGGGCTCCCCGGCTGGTGCTGAAGGGTGGGGTGGGTGAATTGGAGCCCCCCACCTCAGGGGGGCTGCAATACACTGGTCCCAGCCTCCAGGGGGACTGAAAACCCCCAGACTGAACTCCTTCCTCTTCCTTTCCCCCCTCCCATTCTAAAAACAGTGGCAGGCTGGGAGCTCCCCAGACACAAGTTCCAGAAAAGGCTACATTTTGAAATGTCTTTATCTGCTACCTCATGCAATGCGGGGTCAGATTTTCATCCAATTGGCTGTTTTTGAAGCTGTCTGCAGCTGTGCACTTATGTTTGGTCACAGCTATAGACTGCGTTCTGTGGCCAGATAGAGCGACAATTGTCACTTCTGTCTGCACCCACATGATCAGAAAGAGCTTTGGCACATCCAGCAAGAAAGTTTAAAATTGAGCAAATGCAAGAACAGTATTAGAAACACAAAAGATTGAAAGCAGCTGTGTCATTTCAGAAGAAAGTTAAATTTTTGGAGTTACATCTGTGGAAGAAAAGTTGCCTTTTAAAATTCTTACATACAATAAAAGAGCTATTTCCCCAGCTTTCCAAACAATTAGCTGATAGTGTGACATCATGCTTCCCAGAAGACATTATTAACTCAATTAAACCAAAGAGATAGAAAGTAAATTACTACACCCTAATTATAACCCCCTTCCCCCAAAAAATCAATAAACTCAGACAACGAAAACAATTATGTAAGTCACTGAGAAATTAAGATTTAAAAAATACTAACAACTTAGAGCAAAAGTAATAAAATAAGTGTAATGTTACTAATTACATCAGTTCATCTTCTAAAGTCAAATTTGTATTTTTTTGTATTTTTTTATTTTTTTTTTACAATTTGGCATTATGTACATAAATGGAACCTGACTAGATTAAAAATACCCAGCAGGACGGGGCAAAGGGAAGAAAAGCTACTTATTTCTGCATGTCTGTTACTACATGGACATACCAAATGTGTGTGCATGTGTTTTATGTTATGTATATGTATGTGTCTATATATGTATGTGTGTGTGTGTGTGTGTGCGTATAAAATGCCACCAATGTGTAGCATAGTAGAATACCTTTAAAGATTGCCCAGTTCAAACTGAGAATTGTGACTTGAAGATATTTTAAAATAGTAGGAGTTGAAATGATTTCTCAAATGAAGAGAGACAGGATCAGATTTGACACCAGTAGAAATGGAAGCAAGTCAAAATGTGGGTTGTAGCTATTCTAGCTTATTGGCTGGACTGCTGGTTGGCCTGTGCGTAAAATCCAAGCTTGAAGATGGATCTCATTGCCAAGTATTTATGTAAAGCTCCAATTATTTGATCTTTATTCAGGTGAAGCAAAGTCCATTCATTTTTTATTTGGGGGGCCGGGGGGGGGGAAGGATTGCAACACATTTTCTCTAAGTTTAAACTTAGAGAGGCTCTTTCTTCCTTTTTATTCCATGTCTTTATAAGGCGCTTGAGGATTCGTCTTTTGGCTGAAATCAAACATGAAACTTCAACCTCAAAGATGAGTTTTAAAGAGGTTATCAGTATGTAAAATTAACAGTTATGAATTATAATGACAATTGCTTGTGTATTGTGGTATGGGGGAAGAGGGGGGATGAGAGTTCACTATGATACCCATCCCAAATTTGAGTGAGAAAAAATTGGAATATATTTTGTCTATTACCTGCCTTGGACTCTACAGCCTTTTAATTGTGCTATTTAATTTGCTGAATATTGAAAAATTTATAGCAGCTTGCATATAAGGACAAACCTTATGGCTGGACTGCTGATGTGCTGCTTAGGGACTTTTGTTTAACAGAAGGACCCTAGAAATCTGACTCTTTAAGCTTGACGATGCTTGGAGTGTCACAGAGCTTTCCGGACAGGGTTGGGGAGAAGGTACAGATGGCCTCATTATTAAATACCCCTGCTGGCTGGTTAAGTGTAGTGTTACAGCTTGGTTACAGTGATGTGCTGTGAAGCAGCTTTCAGTATTCAGGGAGGTGAAATGGGGCATATTAGGGGAATAGCAAGATGTGAGGTAATGACTGCATTTTTGGTTAACTCCCTTGGGTATGAGGGGTACAAGGTGTTTGCTTTTGAACAGAGCTCTGACAATGGGTGAAGAAGTAACCTGAACGTACTCTTGGGCTAGTGTCATTCCAGATTGACAGAAATGTTGTTATAATTTCTGTGATGTCTGCACATTTATGAGCCCTTGGCCATCTTATCCATGTAATGTTTCTCCCAAGGCACTCCTGTCCACAGAGTGGCTCACTGGTTTCTACTCCTGCCTGCATTTTTCTTTACCTCCTGCGGTTGACATCTTTCCTGCCAGCTGTGTCTTTTCCGCAAGGTAACTCTCTTCACTGCTGACTGTGATCCTGAGGGATTCTAGGGCTGTCAGCCACACTTTTACCTTCAGTACTTCTTTTGCTTTTCTTTATATGACTACTTCCTTTCTATTTCTCTGTCTTCTATGATTCTTTTCTTTCTTCTCTGGAGTATGGACTTCATTGTGGTCCTGAAAAATAAGCAGGAAGGCTGGCCCATCAGGACCAGATAAGAACAATGGAAGGGGATGGGGAAAAGTCTCTCTTACAGATAATTGTATGAAGAATGACCTTAAAGAACGCCCTGTGAATCAGAAAGCCAAAGACCAATGACCTTTTGTCCAATCAAAGAGGAGTTCTGTAACTTTTGCTTCTATGCTGCATAAATAGCATCCCAAAGGACCCATTGAGATGTGCTGTTGAAGGTAAATAGAAGCCGTCAAGGAGAATATAAAATACTTAGGCTCCTGCAGTGTATGGAAAAGCTACATATTTCCTGATAGTTCAGCTCACATTCAGTAGCTTAGAGGTTTCTCTGATTGGTATTCTATAAATACATCTGACTGTTATGTACCAGTCCCTGCCCCATGTTGGATCTGCTTAACAAGGAGGGAATAAAGGGTAAGGGAATAAGAAACACAGAATATATTAGGAAATATTGGTATATAGTGCAAGCTTGCTTATTGAGAGATGAGAGTTACTGTGTCCGTTTCTTTTATGCTATTTCTCAGCCTCTTCTATATGAAGCTATCCTTTTGCTGCTTCTGTACCTCTTCCTGTAACTCAGATACATGTGCCAGCTCCTTATTGCATCCCATGTACTCTGCACATACTGTAGCTTCCAAACACTGATAAAGCCTGCAGAGCAAAACACTTATAGAAGCCATCTAAAAGGAACACAAATGCTTTCTTCATACGATTATTGTTACCACTCAACAGCTGCTTAGCCACCCAGTGAGCTATGAAACCTTTCCTCTTTTCTTCAGTTATTTCTAACTAGTTACACATGTATCCGGTACTGGAAAGTCACCTGAAATGAATAAAATGCTGCAGCTATATTTCCAGTAGCACACATCTATTCAGACTTGTATGCTTCTGTGGCTAGGCTGGTGGACAGAAGAGTCATTTTAAACTCATGAAGTGTGCCATGCATCTGAAATGTAGAATGCCGGTTTATTTTAATTTTCCCTTATTAATCATACTGTCTACCCATAAGAGCTCTTTATGAGGGGTAATGGTTAAGTGGATACTACTTTAATTTGTACTTTTTGAAGAAATCTAAATTAGACTTATCTCAAACTCCTACAAATTATGGGCACTTGAGTTGCTTTTGTACCATGGGCAGCAATTTACCCAGTGTTTTTTTTCCAATTCATGTAAATGGGAGACAGCTGGAAGTTAGCAAGGCCCATCCTACAAAATCATGGACATTTTAAACTGTAATTTATATTTATAAAATAAAAATATTTACCCAGAACAAGTACCTTTACAATATGCTTGAAAGCTGTTTGCAAGCTGACATGAAGGAAAGCTTTATATCTTTTTGCCACAGGCTAGGGCTTCAGTTTATGGTTAATGTATATGGTGTTTCTCTGAAATACTGTAAGTTTTATTATTAATCAACTTAAGCTGAAAGAAATATCTACCAGTGCTAAGAATTAAAAGGAGACTTCCTTCAGTAGCTGAACATACAAGGCCAATTTCAGATGTAGTGTATGTGGGTAGAGCTCTGTAGGCAACATCAATGGAGCGGGACCTCATGTACGTGAAGCGATTATACAGTGTTGGTATTTAGCCTGTAGCCTCTTCCAGATTGCTCTCTGTGATGCTTCCTAAAGGGCTGAACAAATGACTGTAATGTTTGTCCCACAGAGAACAGCTTTATTCCAAACAGCGCAACAGTAGTTCCTGAGTAAGCAGGGGTAATGTTCTATTTTAATCTCTAAACCCCATCACAAATCCAGAACTGGCCCCTCCCAGGCCAAGGCAGTACATTGTCAATGAACCAGTAGCCTAGTGCCCGCTGGCTAGAGCTCAGATGGATAGACTGAATTAGTCCATAATGACCTTCTAGATGTTACAGTTTTGTAAAATGTCAGTTCAAGGCCTTTTTCAGCCAGTCTGTCATGAACAGTGAAAATTAAAAAAAAAAATTGCTTCCTTTGACCCATTTTCTGTATCTCCTCAAAGCTGAAACTATATCGTCTTCCAAACTTAGGTGTCTGATTCTTCAAGTGTTCCAAGACCCTGTCAATGTGCCTGGGGTCCAGCTCACACCTTCACAAATTCTTGTCATAACTTCTATCAGTGTTAAACTCAGTGAGTCATCTTAGTCTTCTCCCCAGCTGTTGGGTAATTTGGCATTTGGGCACAATGGTGCTAAGTGGTTAGAGCATCTGAGCTGTTCAGGGAGGTACAGTGCAGAAAAATCAAAGTGATCCAGGCTGTTTGAAGAAGATAGCATGCAAGGAGATGAAGGGGATGCAGTGAAGAGCTAGGGAATCTGAGAAGCCTGCAGGGTAAAAAGAGATTAAAATGGCTCATAGTGACTCAGAGCAGCCCAGAGTAGAAAATGTAGTCTTGAGTGGTAATATCATTATTTATCTTCACATGCGTGGCTAACAGCACATTTCTCTGATGCTTCTAGCACTCTTATAGCAAAGTGCACAATATTATAATGTTTGTTCTGATGTGATAACATTTGTTCTGATGGGATGAGATGTTGTTGGAAGAGTTTGCCACTTTGTGTAATGCCTAAAGAAATAAAGCAATAGAAGGAGACTCAAAATGGGATTTGTGTTCTTTTCTTGCTTACTCTCTGATGAGTAGATAAGTGACTGCTATTACCTGTTAGCCTGAACTCCTGTTCAGTAAAACTCAATTACTGTAACCGCAGTGTCACAATCATGGAGCAACTCAACTCCTGAGACAGCTATCACAAGTAGGAGGAGTACTAATATATTTGTGAGGATGCATTTGCATGTGCAAATCTCAACCATGGCTCAAATATCTGTGTTGCAGCAAATGAGCAGCTGCTTCTAGGAGTCAATAGATCCTGTGTCATTTGGTTTAGGAATGTGGTATTGCCATGAGTAAGGTGCCAGAGCTGTGCAGTACGTTAGTAAAGATCCCTGTGCAGCTTAAATATTTAATATTACTGCTTTTGGTAGTCAGTGCCTCCGCCATGTTACTCAGTTTCTCTTATGAGGAATAAATAAATAAAATAATGCTTTCTCCATCTGCTTTGTCTCCTTACAGAATTTATCTTTGTAAAGATATTAAGCTCTCATTGTCATTCAATACTTCCCACTGTAATTATACAATTAAGCACTAAGTATGTGAATATGTATTGTTATTATTTTTTTAGACTGTAAGTTCTTATTATCACTGCCCACTTAAATTGTAAACTTTCCACAGTAGGGGATACATTTGTACAGTGTAGCATGGTGGATCTCTAGAAGCTATTGAAATCTATATAGATCAAAATGTTTTGTATTATTCTTTGATATCAGTTTGTTAAAAAAAAGCAGCTAATTTGGATGTTGGGTGAAGTTTGTCTCATGTTCAGCTATAATCCTGGTAAAAATTAGAAGACACTTCAATTTTACACCAGTTCAAAGGACATGCCTTTAAATACACTGTGGTGGTACATCAAAATATATCAGGACATCACTGATGAGATATTGAAATGCCTCTTTTAGCCTGAGTAACATAAAAGATGGAAATAATAATAGGTGGTGCTTCATTGTTTTCTTTTTGATGCACTATCTATAAACCTGAACTGCTTAAAAGGCTGTTCTCATTAGAGCTGACTGGGAATGTTTTGATGAAAAATTTGCTAAGAAAAAAATTTGCTAGAAAATGCTGATTCATGTAGACCAAAACGTAATACTGAAACATACATATATTGTGATTAAACTTTCATTAGGAGAGTTTCTCAAGTCCCAGTTTAGAATTTCTGGTTAAAATGAAAGTGTGCGAGAGAGAGAGACCCCAGAACAGCAGGTTGCCTACTGGTTTCTCTTTCTGATTCTGACCAGAGACCTGTTGAATGTAATTATAACTTTGGTCCAAGATATGCTAATGTAAAATATTGTAAAATTTCCTTATTTGAAATATATGCTGAAATATCTCTTTCTCTTTGAACAATTCTTTTGTAGTTTATTCCATGATAATGTGTCTACTGAAGTCAGGAGGTGTATCCACATGACTAGGGGGTCAGGATATAATACTTTAAAATATAGTTCTAACCTTAAATTTCTTCCTTTTTATTTATAAATTGGCAAACAAGGATTTGTGAATGACATGAAAACCAATCAATAAATAAGTACATACAAAAATACAAAAAGTGACCTTGTACAAAAAATCCTCAAAGGTCCCCCCAAAGTCTCCCCAAAGTCTCCAAGGTACCTAAGCTTTCTGAGGGCAGACACAATGAGAACAGTGGCCCCATTATCTTATTTTCCAATCACTTTCTTACAGCTGACAAGTCAGGTGTTACATACTTTTACTCTTCCAGTTCCATCTTTACCTATGTTGTTTCCTTTTGAGTTATTTAATCAAGGAAGAAGGCTAAGGTGAGAAACCCCATGCTATAATGCCAAGAGGAGGGGAAGGGAGTAAAATATGTGGATGAAATACGAGCAAGAAAAGCTATGTTAAAATGCCCATAGTCAACTCTCTGGTGCTGAAAGTGAAATACTGTCTCCCATTAAATAGGAAGAAAACATAAGGAATGCATTCAGTATCAGTATATTTTTTCTCTATATTATATTATTCCAGTTTTAAATGAACAGAATATTCATTAAAATTTGGGTGTGTGTGTGAACCAGAGTGCATTGCTCTGAAATTGTTAGATTTGATGATGCAGACTGGATGCTTTTGCTGCCAAAAGGAGGCAGCAAAAGGATAAACCTGAAAAAAAATCATTTTACACTGCTGATTGAGATCTGGAAGTCTCAGTACTCCTGTAAACTTCATCTGAGCTACTTGACTCCTGTATTTTAACCTGGGCTGTTCAACTTTCATTGCAATATTTCAACATGTCTTAACTTAAACTAGTGCTCTGTTTTTACTTTAGATGAAAATTCTCCATGCTTATCGCCAATACTCATCAATACCCATGGAGGACAGTGTTAGGATAATAAATTTATTCCAGTCACTGGAATATAGTCTTCAAAAAGTATCTCTTTATGGCTATAGAGGAAAGATAATTCCTTATCCCTGCCCCTGGCTCCTTGGGATGAAAACTGTAAATAAAGTATGAGCCTACATGCAGAGATTTTGCACTGTAGAGTTGTTTTCCTATCCTTTTTTAAAAGGTTTCTTTCTTTTTATGGAGTTTCAAAAAAGAAGAAAAACCTAGAGTTGAAAGCAGCAATTGTTTTCCTGTAACCTTTCCTAAAATTAAGCTCTGCAAAATAAGACAGTTGTGAAAACATCTTTCCATTGTATCAGTATTTTAGTAATAACCTTTCTCACTGTGTCAAATTTGTGATCTCTTATTTTACTAGAAACGAAATAGGCAAGGAAAGGAAATGGGTATCACCTATTAATGACAATATAAAATACATAATCAGCTTAAGTATCAAACCATCTTTTTAGAATTATACCATTGCTCTTCCAGGTACATCAACAAATGAAAATGGGGTGGAGATCCTAGAACAGCACATTTACCACCACCACCATCTAATACTTCAGCAAATGCCAGGTAATTTCCTTTTCATATGTTTGACTGGACAACCTTTTTATATTTGCTGCTGAGACAAACTTTAGGTTTCAAGAATGAATGCATTAATATAGTACCGTAATTCAAACTTTAGGCATTTTGTTCCTAACCAACATAGCTTGAATCTTATTGTTCTCACCACTGAGTTCCTTTGTTTGTTCTCTTTTTCAAGGATTTTTTCTGTTTTCATGGTTTTCTCAGAACATCCATTGTAAACCCCTGTTTCATGGTGTTTTAGCTTACTCTTTATTGAAGGATTCAGGATTGTAGCCTGGTTATATAATACATATAAATAAATTTTCCTCGCTTACTCAAGCTCCATGAGTGCAAAAAACCCCTGAAACAAAATAAAACAACCCCCCCCAAACAAAAACAAAAACAAAAAACAAACCTGCCCCAGTTTTAGGTTTCAGACACCATTTTACTTTGGTGCTTGTAAGTAAAATATTTGGCTTTGATATTGCATTTGCTTGGAATTATCCTTTGAATTGCTTTTTTGGATCATGAAACCATCTTTTAGTATTTGGTCACCATGTTAGTGGTATTGGTTGTGCTAAAACTCAGTAGTGCAACTAGGCCAGGTTGAGTAGGGCACCAGACCTGGGTGCGGACTACTGAGGGATGCTGGAGTTGTCCCCGATCCCTGCAGTGCCTTTGTACAGCTGTGGGAGCCAGGCAGGGCAGCACCCCACACAGCGGTGTATCTGAGGGGCAGGGGTAAGCAGAATGTGCTCCCCCCACCTCAGGGCAGTCTTTGCCACAGCAGGCACAGGCCTTTACCCAGTAACATATTTGGGGGGTGAGGGTTGGGAGAGAGCAAAGGGGGTACAAGAAACAGCTCTCAGGGAGCCTGGCTATAGGACTGCTCCTGCCTGAGCCAATGCTGATATAGCAGTGGTGTCAGCAGCAGGTGCCTTCACTCTGTGAAGAGCAGCAGCAGGTAAGACTTTGCTCCCCCACGCTTTCCATTAAGCCTCCACCCCCTTCCTCCAGTGGAAAGAGATCACCAAAAAGATTAAATTCTTCACCAAGAGGACTCTGTGAAGTTCAGTGTCTTTTGTAGGTTACATAGACATTGAAATTACCTAACACATGCTGGAATACAGGGGATAAGCTAGTATGCAAAGGAGGAGAAAATATGTATACCGTGGAATGCCTAGCAAGCCGCTATCCTCTAAGATCCTTCTCTGGAGGAATGGTATTGATTCATTCTGTGTCAACAGAAGCCAGAGTAGATGATAAATTTGAATGCTGACCTTTACTCTTGTTTTTCAAATTGCTATATGAATGAAGAAGGAGAATGCAGTTTTGTAGGCTATTAGTCTGTGGTATGAAATAATGCCATTGCACTTCATCTCAAACATCCACTCTTTCTTTCAGTCCTGATTGACTGCTGGGGACAGCATAAGGAGTGGGGGTGTTACAGGAGCTGCCCAGGGAAGCCAGAAGAGGCATTAGTTGGCATGAATTCCTACGGTCCACAATGGGATTATGCCAACCCCTGCACAGGATCAGTGTAGAAGAGAAGATGACTCTTTGCTCATCCTTTTTCTATACTTATGCAGGATCAAGGACAATGAAATACATGATGTAGTGCAGAATGAATGAGAAAGTTTATAGCCTTAACTTGGAATGTTCTTTCTATTGTAGGCATAATTCAAAACTAGGTCATTATATGAATATAGGAGGTTTTAAAATATCGGTGTCTTATTGTAAACAGATGCTTGAGCCACTTTGACATTAATGAGGAGGCTCTTTACACCCACATACAACACAATGATTGGTTTTAGAAGTCTGGAGGCCTAATGTCTCTTAAGCTACAGAAGTACTGTAACAATCATTATTCTGTGTCAGGCCAAAATTACCTTGTAGGAGCATTGCATAATGTCTAGTATATTAATCATTAGAGATATTTTTGCAGCACTCAATTACATTATGAAGGCTGGGTTATGTTCTGATCTTTCTAATGGTCACATGTAAAGTACTAAAGCCTCTATTATTTTATAATAAGTAATGCATATCCGACAGAATAATGCATTATGCACATCCTCTCCTATATGACTGTAAAGGTCAGCTAGGAACTTGAATATTTTTGTCCTCCAGAACATTTCACTTAAAGAGTTCATTAGAAAGAATGCCTTTATCTTTTTTACTATATTCTAACAGCATGCTACCAAGTTTTGATTATTTTATTTTCTACAAAGTAAAATTGAAGGAACACAGACAATATGCACATTCACTTTGGGTTATCAATTTAAAAGTGTTAAAGAATCAAACTAAGCTAGTCCTTACTGTGTGGACATCATAAAGGAAGTACCTGAACTACTGCAAATGACTTGAGGTTAAGATTCCAAATGCTAATGTAATGACTGAGACACCAATAAATACTGCTCTAATTTGAGGACTGTGGGATCACTAAGATTTCTGACAGGTGTTCATTTAAAGACATGATGGGATCTGCAATCCTAACAATCATGCCTCCTGTCATGCCACACGTAGTGGCAGGAAGCGCAATTTTGAATTGGGGATCAGATCCCAATCGTGCCCTACTTGCCAGTGCAGGGGGAGCCTAGGATCATGAATGTGATCCTCCTCCACTGGTTAGTTGAAAGCCAGGTGTCTGAAAGTCAGCTGATCGTCAGCCAGCTCTGGGACCACACTGGGGCTGGTTGGATATCCTAGTGCAGTTTTAAACCCTGCCACGTGTTCATTTTAAGGTTCAATGGAAACCAGCCACAGCCATATTACACATTTTTTGTGTAATATTTTAATGGCTCGTTTCCCTTTTTGGGGCATCATTAATTGCTGAATGTGTGGCTGGGTGACTATTTAAGATGTAATTGATGTCTGCCAGGAGCCTAAGAGGGTTCAATTTAATACTAATTACTATAGCCAGCAAAAATGTACATTTAGGTATGTAGAAACCCTGTAATAAGCTTTAGTCACTATCAAAAGCTAAGTCTTATTTCAAAAACATCAAACTCCTTACACATAGCACTAAAATAATATTGGTCAGAGCTCCAATGTTCAACAGGCCTGTTGAAAATCTCTGGGTTAGGGTCAGAGCAACAAGGGTGATGTTGTAGTGGGTGTCTGCTATAGACCAGGAAGATGAGGTGAACAAGGCTTTCTTGAAACAGGCAATAGAAGTTTTCTGATCACAGACCCTGATTTTCATGGGGGACTTCAATCACCATGACATCTGCAAGCAATCCAGGAAGTTTTTGGAGAGTGCCGGAGACAATTTTCTGGTGCAAGTGTTGGAGAGGCCAAGTAGGGGCCATGCTGTTCTTAACCTGCTGCTCACAAACACGGAAGAGTTGTTGGGGAATGTAGAGGAGAATGGCAACTTGGGCAGCAGCAACCATGAGATGGTTGAGTTCAGAATCCTGAGGAAAGGAAGGATGGAGACCAGCAGAGTAAGGACCCTGGACTTCAGAAAAGCAGACTTTGGCTCACTCATTAAAATGATGAGCAGGGAGGCCTGTCTGAGGAGTCCAGGAGAGCTGGTTGTATTTTAAAGAAACCTTATTGAGAACACAGGAATGAACCATCCCTATGCACAGGCAGACTAGCAAGTATGACCAGCTTGGCTTAGCAGGGAACTCTTCAGTAAGGTAAAACACAAATAAGGAACCTTATAAGAAATGGAAGCTTTGACAAACAACTAGGGAGGGGTATAATAGTATTGCTTGGGCATGCAGGGATGAAATCAGGAAGGCCAAAGTGTAACTGGATTTGCAGCTAGCAAGGGATGTGAAGTGTAAAAAGAAGGGTTTTCTAGAAGTATGTCAGCAATAAGAAGATCAGGGAAAGTGTGGGTCCCCTGTTAAATGAGGGAGGCAACCTAGTGACAGATGTTATGGAAAAGACTAGAGTGCTTAATGCCTTTTTCACCTCAGTTTGCAAAGACAGTCAGCTCCCAGACTACTGGGAGCACAGTAGGGGAGTGGGTGAGTAGCCAACAGTGGCAAAAGAACAGGTTCAGGAATATTTAGAAAAGCTGGATGTGTACAGGTCCATGGGGCCACACACACTGCACCTGAGGGTGCTGAGGGAGCTGGACACTCTGATTGCAGAAACACTGGCCATTATCTTTGAAAACTCATGGCAATTGGAAAGATTCCAGATGATTGGAAAAGAGCAAATAATAGTGCCCATCTTTAAGACAGGGAAGGAGGAGGATCTGGAGAAATACAGACTGATCAGCTTTACTGAAAAATCATAGAGCAGGTTCTCAAGGAATTAATTCTTAAGCACTTGGAGGAAAAAAAGGTAATTAGGAACAGTTGGCACAGATTCACCAAAGGCAAGTCATACCTGACCAACCTGATTGTCTTCTATGACAAGATGACTGGCTTTGTAGATACAGGTAGAGCAGTGGATGTGATATACCTTGACTCTTGCAAGGCTTTTGATAGGTTTCCCACAACATTCTTGCAAGCAAGCTAAGGAAGTATGGGCTGGATGAATATAAGATGGATAGAAAACTGGCTGGATCATCAGGGTCAGAGAGTAGTAATCAATGGCTGGATGTCTAGTTGGCAGCTGGTATCAAGTGGAGTGGCCCAGGGGTCAGTTCTGGGGCCATTTTTGTTCAATATCTTCATCCATGACCTGGAAGATGGCACAGAGTGCACTCTCAGCAAGTTTGCAGATAACACCAAGCTGGGGGGAGTGGGCTAGGATTCAGAGAGACCTTGACAAATTGGAAGATTGAACCAAAAGAAATCTCATGAGATTCAGTAAGGACAAGTGCAAAGTCCTGCATTTAGGATGAAACAATCTCATGCACTAGTACAGGCTGGGGGCTGACTGGCTAAGAACCAGCTCTGCAGAAAAGGCCCTGGAGGTTACAATGGACAATAAGATGAATATGAGCTATCAGTGTGCCCTTGTTGTGAAGAAGGTTAACAGCATACTGGGCTGCATTAGTTGGAGCACTGCCAGCAGATTGAGGGAAGTAATAATTCCCTGCTATTTGTCAATGTGAGGCCACATCTGAAGTACTGTGTCCAGTTTTGGGCCCCCACTACAAAAAGGATGTGGACATCCCAGAAAACCCAGGCCCCTGCTTATGAGGAGAGGCTGAGGGAACTGGGCTTAATTAGTCTGGAGAAGAGAAGACTGAGGGGGGATTTAATAGCCTTTAACTACCTGAAGGGGGGTTCCCAAGAGAATGGAGCTACACTGTTCTCAGTGGTAGCAGACGACAGAACAAGCGGCAGTGGTCTCAAGTTGCAGGAAGGGAAGTTTAGGTTGGATATTAGGAAAAAACTTTCTCACTAGGAGGGTAGTAAAGCAGTAGAACAGGTTACCCAGAGATGTTGTGGAGTCTCTATCCTTGGAGGTTTTTAAGACCCAGCTAGATAAAGCCTTGGCTGGGATAATATAGTTGGGGCTGGTCCTGCTTTTAGCAAGGGGTTGGACTAGATGACTTCCTGAAGTCCCTTCCAACCCTAATTTTCTATGACTCTATGAAAATATTTATTTCAAAAGTATTTAATTAAAATGTTAATATCTTGTCCTATTTAAATTATACCGAACCTTTTGCCTTTTTTCACAAATACAATCTTACAGTTTAATTTCTGGCTTTGAAATGTTTTTATAATCAACGTATTTAGAGACATGTACATAGGAAAGGAAAATAAACCTGTTTGAGTTCTATAAATGTTGTTTCCTGTATTGAATTTTTCAATCACAAAAAACTTAGATAGAAAAAACTCATCCGCTAAAGAACTTGTTAGAACCATCCAAACTAATGCAAATTAAAACTGGATGCAGGCTTGTATTGGCAAATACAAGGAGCAGAACATCATCATCTTAGGCTGCATAAGTAAGAAGTCTGGGCTGATGGATCCTGAGTGATTCGGCTGTTCTGGATGCTGAGTTTCCAATCAGACTAGGTACAGACATTACACACAAACTTGTATAAGTGATCAGAAACTGGTTACACCCTAAACCAAACAGTTCAGCACACACAGACTGGTTTAAAAATGGCAGGTGCTGGACTGAGCTGGACCTGAATGGATGTAGTATCAGACTTGAGAGATTTAGGTTTGAACAGTTTATTGAACTTCTGTACCTGATATCCTCCCAACTCAAGTTGGGTCGCAGTCCATTGGCATCCCAGGTGCCTTTGTGCCTCCCCCCGCCACTCTCCTCTTGCAGGGAGATGAATTCACCTCAGCTGTTCAGCTGGCCCTGCCCATGAGCTATCACAGGGAGAAGGGAGGGGAAGGAAGTGTCTGTAATTCAGTATTTTTCTATCTTTATATAATGTCTCTGAGGATCCTGAATTGGCCCATTCAAGAAGTTGAAGCATGAGACAGATGGAGGTGGGAATGATACAGCAGCTCAGAGCTAGGGGCAGCTTTGGCTCTGCTTGATTAGCTTGCTAGGTCCTTGTGTGAGTGCAGGGTGCTGGCCTGGGCTCACTCCTGCTGCTGCTACTGCTGCTGCCACCTCCTCTTCCTCCTCCTCTCCTCCCCTTCTCCTCGCCCCCCTGCCCAGCATTTCCCTTTCTTCCCTCCAGGGGAAATCCTTTTTGCTTACTAGGAGTTCAATAGCCTCTGTTCAGTAAGGGAGGGGCACAGGGGATGCCAGAAACACTGAGAATTAAATGTGCAGCAGCTACCAAGCTCCCCTACTCCCCCTGACATCCTACCCCCCTGCAGCATGCCCGCACCCTGCAGAGGAGGGCTGGGAGTGGGGCTAGTGCAAGCTGCCACCCCCCTCAGCCCTCTGCTAAGACCAGGTTCGGGGGCAGGAATCATGAATGTAGAAGTTTGTGCATGGAGAGAAAAGCCACTGCAGGGCTACGGGACTGTACCCGCTTTTCAGCCAGGAATAGGGGAGGAGGGTTTGCAGCCAGCCTGGGCTGTGAGGCAGTTGAGCTCATTCCAGAGGTGGCACCAAGAGACAGAGCTGCAGCCCACGCCAGCCCACAGCATCCTGCCCTACACAGCCTGCGAGTGCAGCTCCCTGCACCTGTAAAGCCATGCTGAGAGCAGTGCCAGCAACTGCAGGCACAGCAGCACATGGGCCATTGCTCAGACAGTGAGCAGGAAAGAGCTCCTTGGAGCAAGGCAGGATCCAGGATTCTAGATAGTATAAGACCTTGCCCTGGCTTGTCTTTGGGATAGTGATGAGCTCTCATAGACCTTCCCTTCCTCGTGTGCTTTGCCCTACAGCTGATTCTCTGAGGGCCAGATCTTACCCCAGGCCAGCAAAGGATACTTATGGGAATGAAACATTCTCTGAGGGACCCAATCCTTCCTTCTGTGGAGCATCCCTCCCCCTGCCATCACCAGCCTGGCTGCTGGGTGAGCACTCTGGGACTCCCCTGGAAACCTAGGTCTGGGCATGGGGGACAGGGTTTGGGGCTCAGCTGTGCTTGGCAGCCAATCAGGGGTGGCTCACCTGCTCGGCTTTGCTTAGGAGTCTCTGGCAGCCCAGGGAGCCTGTGAGGCATGCTCAGAAGTGTGCAAAAGCACCCCCAACCTGCTGGCCTTGGCCAGCACAGACAGCCTCCATGCTTCTCCCTCCCCACCCCACCCCCTATCAAAGGGTGATTTCTGTGCTGCTCATTCCTGAACTAACCTAGTCTGCTTAGAGAAAGCCATATAAGTTAGTTCAAATCCACCTCAAGATTCTTGAATGTCTGCACCTAGCATCATTCATTGTCAGGAAGCTCCACTTTTGATAGGGCAGAATCATTCTGATGGGTTAGGCTGGCAGAAAATTGGCAGGAGGACTTTGCAGCAGCTCTGGGCCAGACCCAATCAACAGGCCATATGTTTAGTTCCTACACCTTAACCAGACTACTGTGTGTACATGTTCCCAGGTGTAATGTCAATGGGACCATATTTGCAAACATAAATGAGTGACATTCAATTATGTTCATAGGCAATGTTGTAAAAACCACAAAGGAAAGTATTTTACTGAACTAGCACAGTGTGCAATTCTTTACTTATAGTCAATTTTTCTTTATATAGGAGTATGGTATTTTGTGTTCATATTTGCTTTTCTAATTGGACAGAATAGCTGGTAATGTGTACTGTTTGTCTCTTTCAAGCAGCTGATTTTTGAGAAAAGACCAGGGTGAAAGAAATTGGCTAATAGGACATCAACTTATTTTCTTTAAGAAGTCTCTTTGTTGAAAACAAAAGTCTCAGTTTCCAGCAATTCAGTAACATCCTGAAGTTCTTGCTCATACCTGCTCTGCTGAATTTTGTCTGAGTAAAGCTGAGCATGGGCTTCAGTATATAGCCCATTGTGTGTAGTGTATGCCACCTCCTTCTCTTCATATCATCAGCGGTTATGTATTGCATTTAATAACCATCTCTTTAAAGAATCAACATTTACTGCTTGTTTTTCAAAAGTGGTATCGAAGGCATCACAAATGTGTTTGTTATGTGAATAAAGGGAATAAATTTGTACCTCACAGTGGTAACATTGGCAAATATTCTCTTAGTATCTACTCTATGCTAAACTTGCCTGTGAACAGCACATGTTTCTAGCTTCAACTTGGATGAAAGTGTTTTAGGTTGCCCTACTTTCAATATTAGTAGTGCATGATGTGGTTAACATATATGTTAAGCTAAATTTAGCTTAACAGTAAAATTTTTTACTATTTTGCACTTGATATTGTCCAAGAAAGTATCATTTTCAACCAAGAAAAACATCACATTACTTCTATAACATGCAACCTAGTGGTTAGTAAACTTCTATTATTCTAAGTCTGTGCAACATTGCAGAAAATGGACTTTTTACCTCTCTGCTCCTTTTAACTGGGACCATTCATGGAGGTCCCAGGAAGGCATTACCATTTATGTATCTGGAATAAATTTCTCCTTAAAGAATACAATGTTAGAAGAGCATGTTTTATGAATGGTGAAGTTATACTTTTAACAGGTTTTCTTTGCATGAAGGGCCAAATTCTGAAGAAAATAGCTGAAATTGTGGAAGTAACAGTATGAGACAGAAGCATGAAATAAAGGAAACAGTACATGCCATGCTCCAGCTCACTCAGTAAATGTTTAGCATGATAGCTGAAAGCAGATATAGTCATTCAGAGACTGAAATACATAAGTTTGTTGTATAAGTGAATCGTTATTAAAGCCCAAGTCTAGATATTATGAGAAAAAAATAATCAAGTAATTATTCACAACTAATAAGACATTTCATATTCCTGTGACAGACTCGCATTAAATGTTCTCTCCCTCCCTTGCACTCCTAATGCATTTTTCAGAAGAGCTATATATTAAAAACAGTACATTTTTACTAGGTATTTAGAATGTTGGATATAAATAATCAGGTTAGATAAATTATCTCATTTCATCTCTTCAAATTTTATCTTTTCTTGTCATACATAAAAACATTTAGCTTATTTTTTCAGCACCAGCAAAATATATCACTTCCCTTTTCTGTCTGTGTAACAGAAATATAGGGAATTGTTAAAGTAGTGACAACATTGTGATCTGCTTAAAAACAATACAAAGCTTGGCATAATATAAAGACAATCAGGACTCATAGTAGAGATGATATCTTTTATTAGACCAACAAGATTTTTGCAAAAAAAATCTTTAATTGCAAGCTTTCAGGCACAAACACCCTTCTCTGGGCAGTCAGTTCATAGCTGGTATGAAGCCTCTGGACATACCAGCTTCATACCAGCTAAGAACTGACTGCCCAGAGTTTTCCATCTATTGACTCCTCTGTGAAATCCTATGAAATATGAACTTTCATTTCTCCCCAGGAGAACATTTACGATCTTTTCTCCAATGCCTGATGAAGGGTGTTTGTGCCCGAAAGCTTGCAATTAAAGACTATTTTTTTGCAAAAATCTTTGTTGGTCTAATAAAAGATATCATTTCTGCTATGAGTCCTGATTGCCTTTTCCTCTAGATCAATACAGCTACAACCTGGATACCTGGGATAATATAAAATATTCAACCATAAGAGATTAATTTATGAAATGTAAAATTAAAGGAAATAAGTTTCTAGGAGTCTGTTTTGGTAAGAGGCATTTCACTAACAGTTATCTTACATTTCTCTCTTAGTTTTTATACTTGGGTAACATTTTTTTCCTAAGATTTTAAAGTACTTAGACATGGGTGAATTTCATATCCATGACAATATCTATTTATCCACTAATAAACTACTTGTAATCATATTGGTGTATCTATTTTTATATTTTCACACTGAAATGATAATTTTGGTTTTCTGTTTCCACGGGGGGAAAGAGGCAGCATTAAACTAGTTTCCTTGGTTGTCAAGTGATGAGTAAAATGTTTTTGTTAAAAATATGAAAACTCCTGGCTATTTTCAGTTGGACTCACTGTCCATGTTCACACATGACGAGACAGTGGTTGTAATGGAAACTAGGTCCTTACTGTCAGAGTTACATGGTATGTATCAGTTAGTCTGGGTCAGACTCTTCCCCAGCTGAGGCCTGTGAGCAATTGCCAGAGAAGCAAACTTTCTCAACTGAGTAGTCAGTGTAGAACCTTGTGCTGAGCTCTTCTCCAGGCCTTTGGTTTGTATGTCCTTGCTGTCTTTGGTTCTTTACCCTTGGCTGGTATCTTGGTTTCAGACTTTGTCCCTAACCGATGGATTGGAGTGACCAGGCCCAAAAATCTTAGGATCATAGACAAATAGGGTTGGAAGGGATCTCATGAGGTCATTTAGTTATTTAGTCTCCTGTCCAAGGCAGGATCATTCCTGACTAAAATCTTCCCAATCAAGTGTCTGTCTAACCTGCTTTTATAAATTTCCAGGGATGGAGATTCCATAACTCCTTTAGGTAGCCTGTACTTACCTTATCTCCACCTAAATGTTCAGCTGCAGTTTGAGGATGCTGCTTCTAGTACTGTCTTTTATGGTTACAAAGTATAGTCTATCTCCCACCTCTTCTAATCACCCTTCAGGTACTTGAAGGCTGTATTCAAATCCCCCCACAGTTTTCACATCTCCAGACTAAATAATCCTAATTCTATCATTTTACACTTTGTTTTATAATTACACAAGTATGCTAATGTTTGAGGCGAGCTTCTGTATATAATATTAGTGAAAATAATGTGGACAGAATAAGATCCTCAGCTGGTATAAATTCACATATTCCCAACTGTAATTAATG
Organism: Alligator sinensis; assembly: GCF_000455745.1. Classification (NCBI taxonomy): domain Eukaryota; kingdom Metazoa; phylum Chordata; order Crocodylia; family Alligatoridae; genus Alligator; species Alligator sinensis. The sequence continues at coordinate 514,204 of NW_005842409.1, read as the reverse complement.
AACTTTTGCTATTTTCCAACAGCAGAGGATTTTACTCAGTGTCCAGATATTCACTGTGACCTATGGATCCAGGGAGGTGATAGTTGAAAACAATCTCTAAGTGTAACTTAAGGCAACTATTAACAGACAGTAGTGAGTGATTAAGCAAAGGACCAGATAAGCTAGAAGTAGGCCATCAATGCTTTTTTTCTGTTAGGGGTTTTTTTCACCCACAGCTCAGTGTATTCAGTTGCAAGTGACACAACAAATATGCTTCCCCTGAGATATATAGTTGCAGAATATATAAATGTAGGCTTCTTCAGAATATATGTAATCAGGCATAGAGTCCCAGTCACTTTAAGAATATGGTTGTGCAGCTCAGAGCATTTCCAATAATGTAATATGCTTTGTAAGGCATCTTCATATCCTTTCTTGGTGACCAATGGACAAATGTATTTATTCAATCTGTATTTTTAATAATTAGAAGATGGGACAGGGAAACATGGGTTAGAGCTTTAGGATAATTCAGTTCTCACCTCCCCAACTGAAATCTTTCTACTATTTGAACTGCTCATTAAGGAAGTCAGATGCAAATGGAAGTCAGGTGCTGCTACTTAACATGTACAGGTCTATGTACTAGGGCTGTGCAAAATTTCAGCAGCCGTTTCATTTTGGAGGTGTTTGGAGCCATTTTGGCACCTGAAACACCAAAATCCGAATTGAATCGGAAGGCATAAACATCTCCAAAACGAAACAAGGCATCTGAAACTTTTCAGAAATGTTTAGGAAAATTTTGGAGTTTTGGAGCCAGGCTTGCAGGGAAACAGGTGTATGCTGCTGCCCTGCCATGTGACTCAGCTCTGCAGGGAGCAGAGATCTGCGCCGGGGGTCTCCTTGTCACCACTGCCCACCGCACACTGCCCCAGCAATGCAGGGCTGCACAGGGTGGGTAGTGGCCGTGAGGAAACCCCGGCATGGATCTCTGCTTCCTGCGGAGCTGAGTCGCACAGCAGGGACCAGCAGGCTTGCTCGCCACTCTGCACTGCTTCCTTGCCCTGCAACCCAGCATGACAGGGATCAGAGATCTATGTGGGGGTCTCCTTGCTTGCACGGAGGGAAGCAGCTTTCCCCCTCCCCTGGACAAACCACCCACAGCCCTGTCCTGCTCCTGCTGGGGCCCTGCAGCCCCCCGGTCCCAAGCCCCGCCTGGCTGGATAGGACTGTGCGAAGCTTGCAGCCCATTAGAAACAGATTCTGAGGAGATTCGGCCGAAACGAAACAGGACAGTGATCTGTAAACCGAAACAAATCGCTGTCCTTCGAAATGGCTGAATCCGAATCAGTTAAATGTGTGGCTGGAAAGAATATATGTTCGCAATATTGCTTGACCCATACTTGAAGGGCAGCATTGAAACCATAATTCTACTAAGCAGAGTCATGGATCAATGAGGAGATGGTCGTAAAAAGAAAATGTGGCGGACTAGTTCAGCCTCCTTCTGTCCAACATCCTGACCAACTCAAAATACAGTTTTTTCCCCTCCCAAAATATTCCTCATAAATCTCCTTCATAAATTCTGACTCCAGGTTATATAAATGAAAAAAACCCTTTTTTTCTAAATGAATAAATAACCGTATATTGATGCCAAACATTTCATTTTTGAATGTATTGGTCTATGTATTTTATACCATCAAGATCGCAGAAGCTGAAAAAAAGATAATTTCAGATATTTCCATAGATGTAGAAGGGCTACTTCAACACCCATTTTTACATTTTTGTTATAGTGCTGTTCTCAATGTCTCTGAAAGGTAAATAATACATGACAAAATCTACTGAAGTTATGGAACCTTTGACTAGTATTTTTCTTTAAATATTAAAGATTATTTTTGAAGTTGTTTGAACTATGAACAGTTGCACACAACAATTTCCCTGTTAGAAGGGAAATATGCCATCCTCAGCCACTTTTTCTTTGAAGTCCGTGCATACTAATGTTATGTAGAATTTCTTATTAACTGTGGTAGTTCAGAGTAAACTATACACAATTACTGTACTTATTATTTAATTCTGAATTAAAGGTCCACCTCACAAATATTTTTGCTTTACGCTTGCTTATGCAACTCTCAGTATGCTTCTAAACCATTTCTTTTACATTATGGATGACTTAAGCAATACTAAAAATTAAGCACATAAGCATAAGTACATAAATAGAAAGGTTCTGTGAGTATTTTCTTCAACAGATACTTTACAACGTTGGAAAATTTCCCAAATAAAAAGCTTATATTGATTTTGATAAAGGCAGGTGCAGGACTTGCAGTCTTTTCTTTAGGTCCTTAAAACTTGAACAAATAGTCCTCTGAAAAGGCGAGTTAAGACAAACACAATAATTGTTTTAAATAAACTTTTAAAATGGCATATAGCTTGATAGAAGCTGCATTTTAGCAGTGTGTTACAGCAAGAATGTGTAACCAACCAATTCCCTCAAGATGCTCCAGTGATGCAATGATCTGGTCTGAGCCTTTTGTATGCCTCTAGGAGAGGGGCCATCATATTGATTTTAGCAGCATCCCATTATAGTGTAAATTTTACAGTGGGGCACATTACAAGCCCTTTTTTGAGGGAAACGCCTATTCTCTAACCTGGGAATACATCACTCCAACACTTCTAAGATACAGCTTATTCACATCTGGGATCTGGATTCATTATTGTTGATGAACTTATATTTATTATGAAACAAGATTAATGGATAAACAGTAAGATGAATTAGTGGGGGGAAGGGAGCCTTGGAATTCCAGATGTAGCTCTGGGACTTCGCTTGAATGCAGTAACTGGCAACACTTAATCATTCTATGTGGAAGACTCTAAGTATTGGTAGAGTGCCAATATTGAAAAGATGGTGGTTGAAGAGTGCACTTTGATTCAGTGAAGGGCAAGAAATTGATTTAATTGATAGAGGGGTCTGTTTTATGGTAAGATAAGGCTAGAAATATATAGTGTGCTATCTGTATACATATTGATAGACTTACTAACTATAGATATGTTCTCAGTGGGATGGGCTATACTACTGCATTATTTTCTAATGATCTATATTTCTAATGATCACTCTAATGATCACTGGTTTCATACTTTAAAAAAAAACTTGAAATACATCAGGTTCTATGGTACTAAGTGTATTATAAAAATATACGTTGTATAGAAGAAGCAAATAGAATGGAGCCTGACTAATGGAAACTGGATATAGTGAAACTCAGTTTAATACAGCAAAAATCCCAAAATGAAGTGGAACACAAATCTCAGCTTGCTTCAATGGATATTAGTTGACTTCCTTTCTGCTTATAGTGATGTTTTTCATATTGTGTCTGGGAAAAATAAACAAAGGAAAAGTCTTTATAAATAGGTACAGATCTCACGCTTTTCAGTAGTTACAAAGCTGATCCACAGATACTCCTGCAGTTAATGCCATAGGTAGCCCTCTCCTGCACCTTCACTGCAGAGTGGAGAGGATTACATGGGTACATGGGTAGTGGGGAGTATTGTGGCCTTCTACCACCCATTGGGAATTTCCTGTGAATACGGAGCAAGTGAAAATCTAGTCAAGAACAAGTTTTGGCTTATTATTTTATTATAGAAAGTGAATGAACCGAATAATGAATCCTTGCCATTTAAGCCAACCATAATAAATGGCAAATGATGTGCCGATTAGAAAATGCTTATAGGAAAATGTGAATTACTGATACAATATACTTGCGTATAGCAGAATACTGCATCTGGGAGCTAATTAGATATTGCATTGTTTGGGACGGGATAGGAGAAGCAAACAGGAAAGAATCTAAACTTTGAAACTCTGCCAATATCATTCTTTCAATACTTAGTTACATAGGTAAGAAAGAAGGCACCTTTTATCTATGAAATGGAGGAAATTGAGCTATTAAAGGAGAATTAATATTACAACCTGGTGACAACAGCTAGTGTATAGGCTTGTCTGGCATTCCCACACACATTTCTGTTTGACAGGACATCAGGTAAAATAGATGGCCAAAATGAAAAAAACCCTCTGTCTTTATCATGGTATGATCCAACAGCCAAACACGATGAGCCAAATAGCTTGGCAGAAACACATGGATGCCACCCAGGTTTAGAATATCTCTATTAACTTAATCCAAGAAGAGAAGAGATGTTTTCATATCCAGCTCAATAATTAATAACAACAAGGCTATTGGATCACAGACCTAACCAAAAGCCTAGCCTTGTTTTTTCTTTTGTTTTGTTTTGTTTGTTTTCTTGGTGCGGCCTGTTTAACAATCTGTAAAGCCAGATCCTGAAGTGTTAACAGGACATCAGACTGATGTAATGTGAACTATTATAATCTGATATCGACACCTTGATTGACAGTATTTTCTGAACTGATTTGGTTTTTTTTAAAAAATGGGAGACTTTGTTTTAAGTTGAAGAGGGAATTGATATCAAACACCCATGCCCTGAATTATCCTAGGTAATTAGTGAGTGCCAGGGGAGGGGAAGAGAGGAAAACAATGTTTTTATTACTGCAGAGGATGGGCGTAGGTAATAAAGATCTAGTGTGTGTCTACTTACAATGAAGTCTTAAAATAAAAAACAAACTTTATTATAAGGACATGAAATTTCAAATGAAAGTATAATTGGCTTGCTTCATTTTAAGACTGCATTACTGAGCTAAAACATTATTGTTGTAACTTTATTACAAACATTTAAAATTGATCTTATTGTAAAGCAGTTTTAATTCTCTCTTGCTCTCATTCTCATTATTTGGCCTGCTATCCCCCTCAGTGCCTCATTGGCCTAGAAATGGCTTTCTATCTCTATTCCTCTTGCTACTTCTGTTCTGTTGAGTAGCACATTCTCTGCCTCTCTTGTATAGGCTCTTCACAGTTCCTTTCATAACCAGTTCAATTATCACACGCACAGAACTCTTTTTTTCCTTGAGTAGCTTTTCTAATTTTGGAACTTTCAGTCCCTAGCCAGCAGACTAATGAAGACTAGTTGGTCTTGCAACTGATACTCAAAGTAAAAGAGTTTTGCTAGCTATTTTCTGTATTCACTGTGGGTAAAAAATCATCCCAATTCTGAAGGCCTGCAAAAGGCCCTATCATTATTTAAGCCCTCAGGGCCTAATTCACTACTTTGTTTTATGCCAGTGTAACTCACATTGGAGTAATACTGTGGTGGATCAGTGAAATTAATTCAAATGCATAAAGCACGACTAGTTGGATTCTATAAGAGTCAAGCTCAGGGAAACGGGGAAAGCAAAATCTCCCTTGCTAACCTGAGTCCACAGGGTTGCAATGCCACTTTCTACTTTAGAAGAACACCTTCTGTCATTTTGTTACTTGCCTGGGAATTAGGTCAGTGGAGATAATGCAGAAATTCTGTACTAAGCATGTATAATGCCTCTATTCCCCTATACCACATCAGCTTATATAGGCCTGTTTGGAGACCAATTTTTGGGTCCTTAGGAATATAGATGGCCTCTGCTCTGTCAGCAACTCCTACGCAGAGGACCACCAGTCCTCCAGGTCAAGAGGAATTTTACTATTAATGCAAAACTTATATGGGCCTCAGGTACAGGATAAAGGCTTGCACAGGCAGGCACTCAGGCCTGGGTGAATTTCACTTTTGTGCCAAAGCCCGGACCTACTGACCATTAATGTGTTTCTTACACTGACTTCTGAGAGACTAGAATTTTGGTCCTATGAAAAGTTGCAGTATTACTATGGCAACACTATTTACTTGGATTCTTGATGTTATGATTATGGAAAATTAATAGCAGATTAATGTAGCAGAGCAATGGATAGGCAGTTTGGTATAAATATAAATACAATTATAAACATCAACATATAACTACTGTGGATAATAAACACTTTAGTTGCTCTGCTATCATTCAGAGTGAACTGGATCCCTTAAGGTTCAACATCCTACATTGAGGACTACAATATCTGGATACTGAGCATATCACCGCTATTTGTCTCTGTTCAGACTTTATACCAATGTCACTGTGGTTGAAGTAATGCTCCAAATGCATTGTAATTTGATGGGGAAGATGCTACTTTTTCTTTGTTTTATTAGACTATGCTTTTTATATCTTTGCAAAGTACATTGTCAGCCTGAGGATTACATTATTTGTTGCACTAGACAGTAAAATGAGCATGAGCTTATTATCTAAAAGGTAGTTTTAGTTTACAAACTACATACTGAAAAGTCAGCATTGGACAATCTGCAGAACACAAAGCTCTATGAATAACCAAATAACATACCCAGCAGGAAGAAATGTTACCGCAGCCTGGGGAAGTATGACAAGGCAGGTTACTGGAGATACCTGGTCAGGTGTATTTAAAATACATAAGTGAATAAGTCTCTGCAAGACAGACCCCAAATAGGAAAACCAGAAATTTAGATGAAAGAGGGAGAAGTCAAACTTAACCTCCCTGTAAATCAAGGATTTAAAGCTTGCAACATAATCAGCAAAACAGACCGCTGATACCACCATCTAATGAGCCAGTTCAAAATTGAAGAATTTCACAGCAACCATTTAAAATGTATTGAAACAAGTGAGCAGCCACAAAGTTCTTTTAAGTGAATGAACTAGAATTTAACATCCCTAGATTATGTTAACATCCCCTTTACATTCCATATGGGAGACCCGGAGGAAGACATGTCTACTGAGAAGAAAAAGTGGGGGAACTTGGGGAACAAGTTGCCAAAATAACATCAGGCTCTTTGGATTTCCCTAGAGTTAAGAAGGCTCAGCCTCTATGGTGCAGTTTGGAAAATGTCTCCCAGCATGGCTTTCAAATTACACCCTCTCTCCCCTCCTAATTAAAGAAGTGAACTGCAACTACAATAGATAAATTTAGGGCAGATGTTAAAAAGTGTGGGAAAACTATTGCTAATTTGGCATGGAACTAACCAACCATCTGTACAGTAGTAACAACATATTTCACTCATTTCAAGACCTGCAAAGTAAACACAGTGTCTGCAACTTTGGTCCTGTTTCTTTACTTACTTTCAGCTATGCAGAATGGCACCTGCATTTAATATTCAAATCAGAGAATGCTTCACCAATTAACACCCTCCTACTTAATCCAAGACAAGCTTCTTCACATTCTTTATCTAAAGCTGTCCTGGCTAACACTCTACTCTGACTACACCAAATAGATAAAAGGCTAATTGCAAAATCTAAATGGAGGTGGGAGGAACTTAACAATTAAAATCTTTCTCAAAGACTATGAAATATATTTGAAAAATATTAAGACTGTCACTGATGGCTGCGGATTTCCTGTGTATTCATTTTCATCAGTGAGATAGCTGGTAACTGGGGGAAGGGAGGGAGGGAATACCTCTTGGAACAATCGTGATACAATCAGTGGCTCAGAAGTAAGGCAAAGAGGTTAAGAGTTTTAGTCATTTTATAGGATAGTGGGGACCAACATTTTGGACAGGCGTGCCAGAAGCTAAGCCCTGCACTCTCCTGAGTGCCATTCTGATTTCCTTCCCCTGTATGGTCTGCTGCTCTGCTTTCCACTCCATTTTCTGTGCTCCCTGTCTGATCTACTGCTCTGCTTTCTGGTCCCTGCCCTATCTGCCACAGTTCTCTTTGCTTCCTCTCTGATCTACTAGTGCCACACATGAAGGTTGCCTGTGCCACTTTTACTGAGTACTATTTCATGGGACTTCTGCTAAAGAGTTGGGGGACTTGACATTTTATCCATTAAGGGACAGTTTGTTAGGGACTATTAATTCTTGAACAGGTTTTATCAGAAGACAGCAAAAGAGTGACTGCAAGCCTTAGGAGGAACTGTTCTGGGGAGACAGGAAAATCCCTACCCAGGGGGAGAAAAAAAAAAGACAAGAGTTTGATAATAGCTTGTAAAACCAGAGATCCTGAGCATAGCTAGGGGGACACATGGAGATATTGTGAAAGCTTTGACAGCAAATAAAAAGATGGGGCATGTTCTTGTAGCAAGGAGCTCTTTAATTAACTGAGAGGTCAGCCATTGTCAAAGAAAGCTGCTTTGGACCTGGAAAAGAACGATCTAGAACGTCTTAGAGGATTCTGAAATAAGCCTAGAGTAAGAAAACTGAGGAAGGGAAATGCAAGTGTTTTATATGGATCTCTTTGTTATCTGATATATTTATTTAGCTTTGTGGATTTCTTGTGTTATTTAAAGACTAGTGTATTTTTAAGCTTATCTATTTGTCTGCTTTCAACTGTTGGGATTTTGAAGCGTGAACTGGAAACCCTAAGCACTCACGTCGGTAGACCTATTGGGAAAGAAGCTTAAACTCTGGTTGTATTTTCAGAATCAGCACTGGTCTTGGGGCTAGGACAGGTAGGCGAGGAGCATGAATGGGTAGAAAAAAGCACTAAATAGGGCGTGTCTACACATACTTTTATGTGCGCCTAAAACTTAATGTGCATTTGCCTAATGTGCATTAAGGCGATTTAGGCGTGCATCTACACTTGCCCGCACTAAGGTGCATTAATACCGTGTGCAGATTGATTTAAGACTAAAGTTAGTCCCAATTCAGTTGCATTAACACTGTCTATTGCCTTAGTGCAGCTACATGTGTGTTAAGAAGCTTTAGTTATGTGTGCCTAAATTTCATACTCGCTTTGCTAATGTCCCCGTCGTCATGCTGGATTGGACGAGGCTGGTATGCAGCTAGACTTAGGGCACTGGGTCTGACCTGGCACATGGCTTCAGACCTGGTGTGCCAAGTCTGACCCTACAAATTACTGACTCTGGAGCCATTTGCTGGGTCGGATGCAGTGTGCTGGGTCTGGGACTGGAAACCACGTCTGGAGTCATGTGCTGGGTCCGAGCCTGTACACTGCCTCTGGGGCTGTGCGCTGAGCCTGAGCCCATGTGGCAAGCTTTGGGCCATGTGCTAGCTCTGGAGCTGTGTCAAGTCTGACCCAATGTGCTGCCTCTGGGGCTGTGTTGAGCCTGGGACTCTGAAAGGGGTATGAGTACAGCACCATAACAGTGATAGCTGATAGCTGCTGAAGCAATGCCACAGAGCAGTTGCTCTCAAGGCAGAACCAGTCCCCAGCTATCTGCCGGCTTACAGAGCTGCAAATATGGTGTAGGGTGGTCCTGCTAGGAAAGGAATCTGCTGCTAAGACAGACAAAAGGGCTATGGAGACAGAGTCTAAATTGAGCCCCATAGTACTATAATTTTTGCATATAGCACACTCCATATATAGTACACATTTTGATTTTGAAGGAGAGTTTGAAGAAAAAAAAATCTATGCTGGAGGTAAATGAGTGGCAGCAACTAGGGAACTGAGCCTGTTCCTGAGACTGCTGCCCGATCTGGGTTCATGTCTGATCCTATGCACTGGCTCTGGTTCTGTCAGGTCAAACCCACTGCACCAAGTCCAGGACTGAATGCCGCGTCTGGAGCCAGCTGTGAGGACCAGAGATTTTACATAAATCTTCCTCTACAGTAGTACCAGATTTACATATGATGAAGAAATAGATTAAATCATCTTTGCCACAGTTCAAGAGAGCCAAAGTGGAACCTCAGTTTTGGTCCAGGGGAGGAGGATTCTGGGTGTATGTATGTCACTTATGCAGTGCTCAGCTCTGCAATGTCGGTATGTGGTAGGGAACTGGGGAAGGGACAAGGCTGAGGGATCCAATGTTGTGTGTCCCTGAGCTACTGCCGGGAGTCAGGATGACTTAAATATGTATGAACAGTATCTTGCTTGGTTATCCAGGCTAGGGGCTACTCCTTTGTGCTTATCAGTAAGGTAGCTCTGTTCCACATTCAGCATGATGACAAAGATTATCTCAAATTCTATGTTTTCAGCATTTCTCAGTCATTAGCTTTATAGTACACAATCCCAACAGCACACTGCTATTTAAAATCAGAAAGCAACAGCTTATTGCTTAAAATAAAATGTTTAGCTCCACTGAATCAAAAAAAAAAGTTTTTTTCTTCCCATCTTCTCACATTGCCTTTCCTTCTGCTCCTCATTATCCAGATTGCAAAACTCTTGTTTGATTTTTGGAAAGATCTGTGCCCTCACCAAAACAATTTTTGCTAACTCAAAGCATTATCTTGTGACACACAAAGCTGAAACACGTCTGTCAGCACTCCGGTGCTGGTCACCTCATAAACATCTGATTATGATTTCACAAACAAAACTATTTCTCCAGTGACTTGAACATTCTGTAAATGGGCAGTGGGAGAGTAGCTGTGATCAGTGCTGGATTAAACACAGGAAGTTAAACTGTCACGTAAATCTTTTTATGGTGATTTATTGAAAGGCCAAGAAATAAAGCTAAATAAAAAAATAAACAATTAAAGGAGATTCTCCATTCTTGTGCATGTCTAATAATCAGTCAAACTTTGTAGTCTGTCTGGCTGTTTTGTAAATTTATTCTTCAGTTTATTTTCACTCAGGCAAATGGGTGAGAAAACATACTGCCTACTTTCTTCCTGTGATGGAATAGGCTGACGTGGGACTGTACCAAACCTCACTGAAATCAATAGAAAGATATTTCTGTTTGACCTGAGCAGGCTTTAAAATTCTTCTAATCGCAGTATAATGTGTGTGTATCTTTTGAAAAAAGCAGTTTTTGAATGAGATATCATATAGTAAATTGGAATGTTATCCCTGTTTTTATAAATAGATAAAGTTTGTTCTCCTTGGACATCTTTGTATTGTTATCTGTTTGATTTCCTATGCCTTTTAGTTCAGCCTTTGTAAATATATACTGTATCTTTCTGCTGCAATTATCTGTCGATCTACTTCCTTCATTCCACTTTTATTAGTCTTTTTCTTTAGAAGTGTATATATATGTAGATGTTTGCCCTTATTTTTTTCTGCATACATCTCATTTGTGACCATTGCATGCAGTACACATTCTCTTTATTGAACTTACACCTTGCTTGTGTGCTGTGAACTATAAGAACAGATTTGCATGTTACCTACTTCTTATCCTGTGAGCTTGCAGTCCTTTATTTCCCGTGTGCTGCAACCTCAATAGTCTTGCATTCTTTTTATGGAATTCTATACTCATCCATTTATGGAGTGGGACAGATGCATGGTATTGTACTCAGGAAAAAAAGATATATATGTATAAATCTCTCCATTTATTGGCAGGGATTCTCCTGTGAATTACTTTGATTATTTAACTGAGTGCTTTGTGACTAGAATAACTGGACATTTATCCTAGGGTAATTTTGAGCAACAGAGTTTTCTTACAATAGGCAGATAGAGTGCAGTAAATACAATAGTGCCTAAGTTGTCTGTTCTTATTCATGTGTATAAACTGCAAAAATATTTTTATAGTCTGTCTCTATGTTCATCTTTTTTGCCCTGTTTTGATGGGTTGTAACCTACAACATTTAGTATTTGCAAAATGACTCTGATGGCAGTTTTTTCCATATGACACACTCCCTCTTTGTAGCTCTGTAGAGCACATTACACCAATCAGCACATCGGTGCTGTAACTGAAGGTATAACTGGTTTTATAGGTTTTCTGTGGACTTTTATTACAGCTGTGACATTAGATTGATGGACTGTTTCCATCTTGTTCCTTGTCAACTATACACTGACAGTGTGATGGATGCATGACAGTGCCACTGTAGGGAGAGAGCTGCTGCAATAACAATGGTTCAAACAGTGAGGAGCCTTTAACCTCTTAAAATTATCTTTAATTTATTTTAATCTAAAACTTAAAAGAATCTAACGCCCTAAGAACTGAGAAGTAAGGAAGACAGTTGGTTTGTAAAGTGATGTGAGAATGATGACAGTCACTCTTGGAGGGCCAATTAGGGCAATTCTCCGCTTTAGAGGCAGAAGTCCTCCAGGAAGCTTTCAAAGGAGAGAATATTGTTATGCTCTAGACAAAGTCAAAGGTTAGCATGGCTAGAAAGAAGATGTACTCTTCATTGAGGGAGGAGGGGAAGAAGGGCTTGCTCTCTCACAGCAGGGAGTACCCAGGTTTTGCCTGAGGAGAAGGATGAACTTGCCAGGGAGCGGGCTTTTGGAGGCTGTCAGAAAAATGCTCTCTGAGACAAGCCAGCCTTTCCTTTGAACACTTAAAGGTTTAAGGTTTATTTACTATTTCAAAGAACTAGTGGTGTCCTCTCTAGAGAGATGAGAGAAAGTGAGAGGGAATATTTGCAGTCCTGTTTTAACCTTTGAAATGCCATCAATGATTTCATTAAGTCGGTGGCTTATTTCTCAGCACAGTGAGAGAGGTTCAAGATATCACAAAAAAGATGCCAGGTTTATGTATAGCTAATGCTGCAGTCATAGCATGGCCAGAGTGCTAATAAAATGAGGAGGGCAAGCAAGGAATTGAGGAGAGAGAGGTATCAGTGACAGACAAAGGTCTTTTAAGTTCAGATGTTCAGCTGTCAGCCTGAGATCTTCAGCTGGCATGGCAGCCAGGTGAGATAGACCAAGGAGTAGGTCAATCAAAATAGAAACCTGTTAGCTAGGCAGGAGTGTAATAAGTCCGGAGGGTCTGTCTGTCTAATTTATTGAGTTTTTAAACAACACCCCTCACCATGGTATGAGAGCACATCACCCTCAGAAGTAATCCTAAAAGCTGCACTTGCTAGAGCTGGGCAAATCCTGCAAAACATATTTTTTACTTGAATTATTAACGTAATCCATTCTAACTATCTTTGCACCCTCTGTGTGCTCCTTTTCTGTTAACATTATAGGCAGTGATCCAACCCCCTGAAAGTGATGGAAAGAGTCAGTGGATCTGGGGAAGGCCACCAGTGAACAAGTTTGCAGTCAGGACAGTTCTGGGGAACAGTCAATTGTAGGTGAATACAGGAGAATCTTTGAAAACGAATTTTGGGATTGTGGAAAAGAGCATTGACAGTACAAGCTTGAATTTGACAGTTATCCAATCTATGAACCAAAAACAGGAACATACTATATTGCCTGTGCATCTGATCAAATGTATCCAGCACATATCAAATTTTGAATATTGAATACCAATAATGCAAAGTTCTTGTATGCAGTCTAAATACTGAGAATTATCAATAGAAGTTATTAGAGTAATGTATAGTTTCATTACATTTGTGATCTGCTTGCAAACTGAAAAAGAAAATAATTTAATTTGATACATTATTAATTAAGAATTATTCACCCAGCTCTATTTGTTGGAATTTTTTTTTTAATGTTAAAATATCTGTGGGCCTCAAATATATGATCAGTTTATGCATAAACCAAAGACTTTCTAATAAAAATGTATATTGACTGCACATTATTTGGGAAGGATAATGGAACAAGTATGGTTTTTCAAACAGTATGGGGATGAGACTCCCATTTAAAGACATTCAAATATGGCTAATTTGCATAGACTTAGTTCGTTCTACTGATGTTAGCAGAGTTTCATCTGCTTATATCAGGCCTGTATTTAGCTTAATATGACTCGTACATAGACATCTTAAATAAAAGATAAGGTGTACATCCAGAGTCTTTGAATATATATTGACAAAAAGTGGAATTGATCTAAACCCAAGTTAGTGTTGAAGTGAGATCTTAAAGAAGACATGCCAGGACTGAAAGCCTTTGATAGCAGGGGTAATGAAGGAACAGAGAATAATGAATCTGTCTCACAGAGCTGATGACATGGAAAACCAAGCCAAGATGTGCAGCTGCTAAGTGGTAGGAATTCACAAACCCTGAAGAGGCGTATACTTTTCACTTACTGTCTCACAGTTCTGAGCCATACATAGTCAGGAGATGTTTCTCAACCTCAAGGGTTACTCAAAAAAATTTTGAAGCAAGGATTACTAGAAGACATGGGGAAACATTTGAGTCAAATGGAGATTTGTTTAATAGTGAAGATTTTTCATTGTGAACAGTTTCAAAGATTAAAATAAAGATACTTCCTATGCAAATATTCTGTACTGCATATTGATCATTTCCCTTTGTTTCTTTCAGTTTAGTTTAGGTGCGATGTGTTATAATACTGTAGTAGGGCACTTGTAGAGTGAGATACTGTGATCTATTTGGATAAGATCTATGCAAAAGATTTGTTTATTGGTGCTTTTAAATATGATGCTAATGTATTTGTTGAACACTTATCCTGTGCTGCAGTAATATGGTGGCAATGGACAGGGAATTAAGCAGGCTTTGGGTAAAAGCTAGGGTAAAAACTGACTTCTAAAATGACTTACATTCTCAAAGATAAATTGATTTGTGACAGCCTCTAAAAACTGATGTCACAGGAAACCAAAGGTTCTCAAACATGGGGAGGCAGACCTGCAGCCAGTGTAAATTGGCATAGCACCACTGAAGTCAGTAGAGTTATGTCAACATACACCATCTAGGGAACTGGACCAATATACACAAAGTAAAGATAAGTTCAACACAAGCTGAGTAGGAATGCAGTCAGTAGCATGGGTAGGATGAGAGCAAGACTATAGAGAATACTGTCTCAGTAGAAAGCTACATGCTCTTTCTGTGCTTCCGAGAATTGCTTCAAGTCTGTAACAGTAATACTTATGCCAAGAACAATGCCTGAAATTCCTTTCTTGATATAAATCTTCTTGCTGTTTTGTGGTAAATTTCTTGAAATGCTTTGTGTGCCAAGATTTGCTTTAACTTCTTCATCTCAAATCAATGCTGGCCAAAAACCCAATGTTAACGTGAAAAGGGGATTAAGAGTACATATATACAAATGCTCAGATTTGTTTTAAATTTAAGATTAACTCTTCATTTCCTGTCTCTTAATTATTATCTTTTTATTTACTCTAACTTCCCTATAAATATTCTTAATCTTATATTTTTTGTGTCTCATTCTCACCTCTCTTTTTTGATATCTTATATTCAGGACTTGTCCTGTAAACTTGTTGTGTGATCCAGAATGTCTAGAAATCAAGGACCATCAAATACCTGAAATGTTCAGAATTTGTTCTGTTGTGAAAATGAACATGGTATTTTTGGGTGGTGTTCTGGTTTCCCCACTATTGACATTTTCCTTTTTATATTGAATCTAATGCATTTTTAAGGGAAGATTCCATTTTGCTAATATTAAAATGAAACACAGGGCTTCAGATTTCTTAGATATTTGTTTTGAATTGTGCAATTTGACAGAGGAATGGTTTACTTATTAATGTAGCTCTGTGGGCAAAAGTCTAAATTTAAATTGATTTATATGATTGGGTTTATACAAAGGAGACATTTCCCCCACTTCACATCTGTTGTATTAGTCTGGAAGTGTATGAGAAGAAGCAAAACTATATTCAGAGTTGCAACTAATATTTTAGATGCATGGAGGCAAACTTCATGCAGGAAAACATCAGAATTCTACTAACACTTGGCAGATGTTACACTTGAGACATAATTAACTGACAAATGACATGATACAATGAGGAATAGGCAACAAAGTTATTGCACATATTTTATGTAATAAATTTTGGCTGGTTCCTATTATACCTTTAATTGAATATGTGGAGCCTCTGGAGTACATGGGAGGTTTTTAAGACATCTCTGTGATTTAGAGGCTGGGAGCACCCCTCAGCTGATTGGAGCTCCCAGCTACAGGAGCTCATGGCGTGCTTCCCCGCCTGGGTGTTCAACTGATCGTAACTCTCAGCGGGGGGAGCACAGGGAGCTAATGTTGCTACTTGCCAGTGCAGGGGGATCCCAGGATCGGGAATATGGAGTGATGGCATCCAATACTGGATCCCCCAGATGTGCCTCTTGCTATGTACATGTAGCATAGCAAGAAGCATGATTATTGGGATCCTGCATCAGATCCCATTGCACCTTACTTTGACATATGTCAGAGGCCTAAGATAACCAATCTGATATTGCCTTGATTGATATTTTAGTAACTGGAATCTCATTTTCACATTCACAGAAAGGTAAACTTTTTTTTTGGAAAACAGCTAAAAGTGTGAGATTCTGGAGCCCATGATGAAACTCGGATTTCCAAAGCAAAAAAACAGATGCTAAACT
Source organism: Alligator sinensis (assembly GCF_000455745.1). Lineage (NCBI taxonomy): Eukaryota > Metazoa > Chordata > Crocodylia > Alligatoridae > Alligator > Alligator sinensis. The sequence goes on along the minus strand of NW_005842409.1, from coordinate 498,246 downwards.
TCCTATTTTGAACTGAAGGACTGAAATGTTATGCCTTGAGGAATCTATTGAAGAATCTTGTATAGTTTCTTAGGACAGAATGAATCAAATCTGTCAAGGAGTGACATGTTTACTATCTAAGTAGAGTACTTTAGCTTTGTTCAAATAGTAAGCAGATCATTAATGATAAATAAGGCATAGCTATCAAGGACTTATCTAGAATTATTTACAGTGTCAATTCAGTTAATTTTTTCTCATTCATCTATCAAGTAAGGTAGCTTACTGAGTTGTTCTTCTACCATTACAACATGTATACTAGGGGTGTGTGAAACGGGCCATATTTGATTCAGATTTGGATTCAGCCTGAATTGGGGACAGCGATTCGATTAGTTGATTCGGATTGCTGGCCCTGATTTGATTTGGCCAAATCCAAATCTGAAGATTTGATGCTGATTTGGAGAATCAGCGATTCGGCCACAGAAACAGCTTTAAATGTTTTTTCTACATACCTCAAGGTACCAGGCATGGCTTGAGAACACTGTGATGCTGGGGTGGATGGATCATCCCACAGAAGTGCAGCCTCCCCCCTCCCCCCTGTGTGCTCGGTGGTGAACCTGGAAGTGGACCGGAAGTAGTTTTGGTCCACTTCTGGGTCCACCACTGAGTGCACTGCCCCCCCCCCCTCCAGCTCAGTGATTGGCAACAGGGGGAACCCTGGGTGCCCCCCCAGACTCAGGAGGAACCAGTCACTGAGCTGGGGGAGTGCGGGGGGGGGGGAAGGACAGGTAGGGGGCCAGCATGCTTCTCAGCAGACCTGGAAGTGGACCAGAAATACTTCTGATCCACTTCCAGGTCTGCTGTCAAGTGCACTGGGGAGCCCCTTGCACTCTTGCAGGATGCTCCATCCACCCCACCATTGCAACATTCATGAGCTGCCTGGTACCTTGAGGTATGTAGAAAAAATACTTAAAGCTGAGATCTTCAGCTGGCATGGCAGAGTCAGAGATTTGGCCACCGAATCGGGCTGAATCTCTGCCAAATTGAATCAGGGACCAAAGCTTTGCGCAGCCCTAATGTATAGACATTTCATTTGCTTTCAGTCTTTACTTATAAAAGTCATGGTGAGAAATGTGTATTTTTAGCTTCTTTTGTATAAAGAACATCTTGTTATTACCTCATAAATGACTCTACAGTGATGCTCTGATAAACCCTTGGAGTAAAATCCTTTCTCTTTGTTGGCATCACTGCCTTAATTCCAAAGATGCTAGTATACCTTGGGATGGTCTGCTGGGGTAGGAAAAAGGCCTTCCTTCTCTTCAACCATGGGCTAACATCTGAGATGATTTGTAGCTGCCAAGGCAGACCTATGGCAAGGGATGGCAGATCTGTGTAGTGCTAGATCTACTTTACCCATCTCTTTTCTTTCCAAAAAATCCTGTGAGGTTTTGTTTTTGGAAGAACTTCATGGCATAACTAGATTATGACTTCCAATAATTTTACCTTCCTAATTCCCTCTGAGCAGCTTCGTAATATCCATTCTTCTCTCTGTGTGGTTCTCCATTCCTACAGAGAAGGATGTCTATTTTTTTTTCTTTATAGGTCTAACATAGGGTGGATGAAGTGATTCAAATGAAGATTTGACAAGGATGCAAAAGTTTGTCCACAGTTGAACTGACAGATATTGAAATGAAGCCATTTAAAAGTATTTTTGGTAGGCTTCTCATTCCTAGTGTGGGCCAAGAAAAGAAAGATAATCTAGTTTCCAAACCAAAGGAAGTTTGGCTAAGTCTGGAGGAGGACCTGGACTTCTGGACACTTATCTAAACAGAATTACACTCTTAGAGGTTCTCTAATTGTTAGTTTTTTGTTAGTTAGTCTTAGAGGTTCCCTAATAGTTGTTAGTTACTCCCTTTCCCAAAGAAGGGAAGTACTGCTACAAAAGGTGCAGAACCTTTGGCATCCTTTTTTCAGTTATAATAAACTTTTTCTGGTTCACATCTGGAAGATCCATATAGTTAAATCAATCCATCAGATTTCCCTGTATTAATAGAAAGGGCTCCCTAAAGGTTTTTTTCTTAAACAAATTCCATATATAGTTAATCTGTTCCCAGGTACCATTTTAAGGTTAAGATTAAGGTTAAAATTAAAATTAGTATTATGACTCTGTCCTTAAATTTGATGTTTTTTTGCTCAATCAATTTGTATGAAATTAATTAGATCTACTTTATTGATAAAATTACTTCTTTCTTATCCTATTTCTTCAATGTTTTTACTCCTGCTAGTCCATTAAGAATGTAGCATAACAAGGAAGGAAATAATTAAGGCAGCAAAGTGAAAACTGGATTTTTCTTCCTAATGCATCATCCAAAAATTGTTTAGTAAATAGCAATCAGTTACAGCTATGGAGTTGTAGTTGATACAAAAAGGTTGTTCCCACATAACTGAGGACATTATTAGCCTTAGTACTTTTAACAATGATATATGAGAAATGATGCATCTTGACCATTTGAACTCAGGTTCACTTTGCAGAGTTGGCCCTCAGAATACAGTCAGAAGGCAGAGTATATAGGCACCTTTATAGCTTCATATATAGCTGAGCACAAGCTTTTATGAATCCAAGTCCATATGCTGTGAAAGCACATGCAGAGAGAAGAGTATAAGGAGTGAGAAATTAGAATCTAAAAGACAACTGGAGGCAGGGAGAGAGATAGCAGGGAGAGGGCAGAGGCGGACAGTGCCAAGAGAGAAAAGCTGGGAGAGAAAGGTGCTGAGAGAGAAATTCATAGGAAAAAAGGGATCCATGTAATGAGATAAGATTCCATAGTCCCTGTATAAACCTTACTTAACACAGTCCAGTTTGTGCATGATTTCTTGTTCCACAGTTTCCATTTGAACTAGTTTTAAAATATTTTTTGCCTGACAACAACAAACTTGAGGTCAGTGATAGAGTGTTCAAGGAGGTTGAAGTGTTCTGCCACAGGCTTTTGTGATGTTCTGCAGCTGTTGTCAGATTGGTGTTCCTTCATTCTTATACATATGGTGAGATTACATGTTACAATTAATCATGTTAAGAGCACTTAAAACTTGAATGATCGCACATTCAGGCAAGTGCTAAATTCCCTTTAGCCATCTTAAAGTTATGCCACTTAGGGCAAGGATTATCTTTGAGCTGTGCTATCTAACGTGAGTTAAATTAACTTCTCCTGGCTGTTCAACTGAGATAAAGCCACCACTTTGGGGTCCTCCGGTATCTTAGGAGGCATTGCTCCCAGTTGGACTAGCTATCATCAAGAACTCTATGATGGACAGTCCTGGGGACAGCTGGGCAGCAGATGAGTGGGAAGGGAGGGGAAAGGAGTGCAGGGAGCAAGCAGAACAGGGGAAAGGGGGGCATGGCAAAGGAAGGGGTAAAGTGGAGGGGGCAAGGGGGCTGTGGAGCAGGTGGGCAGGGATCACTCTCTCTGCCACCCTGATCCCCCTTGCCACAGGGATCACTGTTCTGTCACCCAAAATGCCCCCTCTGTCACTTTTAAATTCCTCCACCCCTGGATTACCACCCTGCCACCCCAATCAGCCTGAGTGTAGTGGCAACAGTAGTGCTAGGAGTTCCCACTCTCTGCCTGTTCCTGGGCTCCCTGCCGCCCTTGCTAGCAGTGTGCCTGGGTCCAGCTGGGGGCCAATGAGGGGTTGAGTGGGCAACTGAGGGTCAGGAGGGTGATTCAGGGGGCAAAGTGGGAAATCAAGGTTGATCCAAGTGGCATGGGGGGGCTTTCCCCTTTCCCCCAGCCTATACTTCAGCTAGAGAACTGGTGAGTGGGGTGGGCATGAAGCAGACTTGGCAGCTCCTAGCCATGTCCCTACTTGGCAGCATTCTAGTGGCAAATCTGAGCAGTGCAAGCTAGTGTGGATATTAACCCTTAATTTGTGACTGCTCACAGCACATGATAACTTTAGCACAGTCTAACATTCCTCAGAGTTAGCAGATGCTAACTGTAATGTTAAATCTCACCCACAGAGATCGCCCTGTCTGTCCAATCTAGTCAACAGAGGGGGATTGTAAGCAGGTGATGATATATATCAAGTTGGTAAATTGCCGATGAATGAATCTTGAATGTTGTACACCTTGTTATTAGTGATGATGTGGTCTGTATTGATATGGGGACACAGCAGGCATTTGGGTCCATTGCAAGGTCTGGTGCCTCAGTAAGGATGGGAGATTGTTAGTCTGTTGTTTGAGATATGCAGTTTGAGGTTGAGGGGCTGTCTGTAAGCCAGGACAGATTTGTCCCAAAAGGCTACCTTGAGACTGTCATCCTTTTCTGGGGGGGGGGTTGTTTGAAGATCTTTAATGATGTGTCTTAGGTCTTCAAGCTGGGGGCTGTGGGTGACAAGCAGAGAGATTCTGTTGTCCTTCTCCTGGAGCTGGTATTGTAGCCAGAGTGATGTCCAAGAATAGACAGCTGTTACTCAGCTTTGCTGATTTGAGTTTTGAGATTGTATTGTGATTATAGGAATCCCTGCTTTAGATCCCTAGGTGTTCAACCCAGTTCGTGGGGTCAGAGTAGATCTGGTTGCAACATAGAGCTTGACTGTAGATGATAGATCTAGTGGTGTACTTAGGATACACATGATCTTTTGCACTTTCAAACCAAAATCATTTGATGTCAAAACCATGGAGAAGCAATAAACATGAAGTGTCACAATGCATTTTTGTCTAAGTCCCTGATCAGAATTGAGTCACGTATTAGGAAACAGTGCTGAACTCAAGCATTCCCATGTATTTTATATAAGAAAATAAACAGGAATGGTCCCCTAAAAGGGCCTAAATTGACAAAAGCATTAGATACTTGCTCCCCTTATTTATTTTGGACAGAATTTTTTTTAAGCTAACTATATTTTTCTCCCCTAAGATACAAAATTACCACAAGAATCTCCTAAACAAGCTTGAATCTCCTAGACAAACACTTTCCATAAAGCCCAGCAAGCTAAATTATGGCTGATACTTTGTCGGTTAGGTCCTGTTTGGAAATACTGTAAGTCAGATAAATAATTAGGTTTCTTTGTATTTTGGGGGTTCTTTTAAATAAATGAAGATTTTAACTGCCATCACTATGCTGTACCTTTATATACATTGTTTCAGAAATTTCCAGAAGAGTCCTACCCTATGCTGTCCTGTACCATGAGGATTTTTAGGCACACTGATTCTGTTTTGGTCACAAATGTGTAAAAAATGGGCTTGTAACAGAACCTAGTTTAGAACTAAAACTATGGAAAGGCACTATTAAAGTAGGATTCATCCACTACCTTAAACACACTGTCTTACAGCAGATGAGGCTCCAATGTTGAATTTTATTCAGTATATAAAAACCTCAAAGAGTGCATTGTTGTACACCTTGTCAAACCAAAATTAGGTGAGGTTATTTTCACTATAGCTTGTAAGACTTGCACTTTGGAGGAGGAGGGAAGACTGTCCATTTTCATTTGCAGCCTCTGAAAACATTGCCTGGAGCCAAAACATAACTCCCTCTGAAAGCTCCTTGAATTCCACTAGTCTTTCGGAATACCCAAATAAGGTAAGTGGTTTGTTATCTCAGCCATAAATATTTACATCTAGTGGTGACAAATGTATAAGGAGTGTAGAGTGACTGTGTAATTTTAGCTGCTATCCACAGGCATGTCAGTAGTTCTCTTATCTTTTGAAGGCTCATAATGAATGACTCCTGCTGGCTGAATGAGAACATACACTTGATTTGTTTACTTTGTTCTAATTGGCTATTACTAAGGCATTACTTACCTAAGGGCCAGAATCCCGCATCTCTGTCAAAGCTCTTTTTTGAATGATGTCATACAGGATGTTTATGAAGACTTACTGAATTGTCTCCTAATTCATAGAAAAGAACAGCATGAAACAAAGGCCATGTCCAGACATTTCATTTCTACCTGTATAAGTGATTGGAAACCTGTAATAGACCAGAAGTTTAGTGCACAAAACCAGTCAATACCTGTAACAGAACAGAAGTTTGGCACACACATAGACTGGTTTAAAAATGGTGGAATCTGGTCTAACATTTGTGCCCCTCCCCCCTCCCCCACCAAAGCACTAATGTGTGCTAATTGGTTCATTACCAATTTAAACTATGCCACTTACAGAAAACCATGGAACGTAATCAATTCTATCTAAGGCTTTTTGAATGAAGAGTATCAAGTATTGCTGGTGTATCTAGGCAGACATTAACATTGGTTTTGTGGGTTTTTGCAAACTTTGATGCCACAAGCAGAGATTCTCCCAGTGCCTGATGCTAACTGGCATCAAGTGAACATCTGGTAGAAGGCATTTATAAAGGGCAGCTATTACTCAGCCAATCAACTGAACATATATCATTTTGTCTTTTGATTCTTGTCACATAGTTAAGGGCTAGAATAGTGATTGAAGTTGTGTTGTGGTCATCTAGGGGTTTAAATGGAGAACACATAACACCATAGTCTCCCTATGCCTGACAAAGGGTGTTTGTGCCTAAAAAGCTTGCAAAGAACTTTTTTTCAACTATTTAGTTGGTCTAATAAAATATATTACAACTGCCCAAAGAGCCTTGCCTGCCTGTGTCCTTAGACCATCATGACTACAACCCTGCAGCGTGAATAAAGCATGCAACTTCATTGCAAATGAGTAACCATGAGTAAGAACTTATTACTGCAAATTGTTGCTTCAGATGATGGTTCTACCACACTGCTACATAATGCTAAACTGGATAAAGTCCATTTGGGGGAAAGCAGGGTAGAGGTTAGTTGCTTACATATGTCCCAAATGTCTTGTTATGGCTCTGTAAAACTACTCCATGTTAATTTTTTGACACCTGTAAATATGCTGTATTTTGTTTTGTGTGTGTGTGTGTGCATTTTATAAAACACTTCCTCCACAATCAGATGTCCTATACCAGGGGTAGGCAACGTTTTTTGGCTGGAGTGCTGAAAAAACCACAATGTCTACCTTGTAAGGTGCCCGAGTGCTGGCATGACACAAAAACAAAACTGGGGCAGAGGGGGTACATGGCAGGATGCACTGAACATTTAATACAATTAATAATCACTAATGTTGCTTTTTTTTGTTTTTGTTTTACAGTAAATAGAGAGCTGGTGTCAGGTGGGGAGCAGGAACTGCATGAGGGCTCCTCTACTTGGGCCACAAGCTCTGCGGGGATGGGGCACAGCCACCCTGGCCACAAAGGAACGTTGCCTGGCTGGGCAGGATGCCAGGCTCAGGGAGCTCTCTGCTTGGTCTCTGTGCCAGCCAGGTACAGTGCAAGTGAGAGCTGCAGCCGCAGGCTGTTCCCTGGGCTCTGGGAACAGCCGCCACAGCTGGTGCTCAGGGCTCAGCCAGCCAGGAGCCTGCAGCATAGTGGCTCTGTACAGTGCCTGCCCCAGCCCTGGCCCCTTGAGGGGAGCTGCAGGTGGGCAAGGCTGGGACCCGGGCAGGCTGAGGCATCCGAAGTGGCTGTTCCCAGGCTCCAGGGGGCTCCTGCAGCCAGGCCCCTGCACCAGGGATGGCTCTGCCCTACCTGCACTGTGCCCAGCATGCAGGGAGGCTGATCTCAGAGAGGGAAGCCCCCTGAGCCTAGCATCCTGCCCCAGCCAGGCAGCATCCCCACATGCACAGGGTGGCTGTGGCCCATCCCTGTGGAGCTGCGCAGGCTGGGCCGTGCCCCACCATGGGCACCCCCACCTGCCCACCCACCACAGCTCGAGCCTGTAGAACTTCAGGGCAGTCCCCACTTCCTGCCCAGACCCTGCCTTCCTTAGGGCCCGACTGGGGTGGCTTGCCTGCAGCGCCTCCCCCCACACCGCCCAGACCCTGTCCCAACCTCCTGGCCCCAGCACTCGGCACCTCAGTGCTGCCCTGAGTGGGACAGGGTGTCTGCCTGCCTGGGCAGCTCCCTCCAGGGGCCAGCCAGGCTGGAGGGTGCAGCCTGGGAGCAAGGGGCAGGGGCAGTAGAGCACAGACAGTGTTCGTGCCTGCATTCTTCTGGCTCTGCCCCAGTGCCTGCCATGGTGCTGGGACTTGTGGCTGCACAGCCCGGAGCAGCAACTTTAAAAAACAACCAAACAAAAAACAATTTCTTCGTGTGCCTCTCAGCGTGCTGGGAAAAATGTCTCTGTGTGCCGCTAATGGCACATGTGCCGGGGGTTGCCGACCCCTATCCTATACACTTGTAAAAGAATAAGCTGGGCAGAATTTTTCAGCTGAAAGCTTTTCCAGTGAAAAATGCACTTTGGCATTTAATATTTTATTAGTTAGTGTAAGGAGTGCCAAAATATTTAATAATGCCTCTTCCCCCCACATTTGAAACAATTCCTTTTTTTATTTGAAAACACTTTAACTTTTCATTTCAAAATTTACTTTTATTTAAAAAAATTAACAAATACTTAAAATTGAAAGAAATGTTTAATATTTTTGGTCTTGTTTTTCCAAAATTGTCAGTGAACCTAACCCATTGTTGGCATTTGTGTTACAGTTAAGGATGTTGCAACTCATTCTGTCCTTGGTATTAACTGATACTGGAGTTGGAAGAGTAAGAGTAGAATCTCAGAATTGTCATTCTCTGCCTGTACAACGCCATGGCTAGATTGATTATACATTTGCATTCTGACTCTAATATATGCATTTGCAAATGCAGTACCAGGAAATGCTAATAACTGAGTGCAGATATTTTGATTTTGTTTTCTTATCTAAGGAGACAACTATTTATGGCTTATGTTATTAAGAATTATTCCCATGTTCTCTGAAAACATAGCGTGAAAAGGATTTGGCCTTTAAAAATAAGCTTATAAATAAATTAATGTTTCTCCAATTAAAAAGTATAACATTTTTGAAGTTTTAAAAACCAAATAATGTAATAGCAACTACGCAATCTGCTAAATATGTATCCATTTCACTTGAAACTGTTTGCAAATATTATCAAAATTGTTGTTAGCCCAAACACAAAATAAAGTCTCCAACCTTTACCATGTCAATAACAAAGCAACAATAATAGTTTACTTGCCTGTCAACAAAACTAAACGCCCCTTTTTGAGCGAGTGGAAAAACAGAATCTTGCAAGACTGATTAGGAGTGTCGTGTTAATTAAATTGAACATGACAATGCACTAAGACTAGTTGCTATGCTTATCTTCTCGGCAACTTAATTTGTGTTTTTACAAGAAGCCAATTGCCACGTATTCAGAATGAATTCATAGCAATTGGTTGAATGTTTGCAAGCAACAACTCTGTACAAGAGTGACTCATCAAGCTCTTTCAAATTTATTTTGTATATTTTAATACCGATTATATCAGTTCCAGCCTCTCTCACTTGAGTTACTGTCAAGAAAAAAAAGTTCCCTAGCTGAGGATCCAGCCAAGTGGTTAAATATATCCTCCTCATCCTGAAACACCCAATCAATTGTCAGTAAAATTCCTCTAAATATCTTAGTGGCAGAAAAAAATGTCTATAGAATACCTTCTTTTTTTGCCTGAAACACTTCATTATTCATAGTGGTGTATGGACTGCTCATAGGACTTGGCTTAGACATGCTCCTTCCACACTTTGGTCTCTGGTGACCTGTTAAAATGGTCTTAGCACATTCACAAGGCTTTTCATTACAGTCCATTCCACTCCTGGAAGTGATCAATCAATATCATGTTCAAGTGACAGGATATTTAGAGCTTGCCTGTGTTTAAGCAGCCTATGTAATGTGTGGAGGTTTATCTGCTAACTACATCTTGAATAAGTTTGTGTTGGGGCATCTTGTGTTCTTCTTGGAAGTTTTTCAGAAGTTCTTTTACTTTTAGAAGGCTGGGAAAATAGGAACAGAAATAATGCTGGACATGTTTTCTTTTTCTCTGGGGTTTCAAGTGCAAGAAGATGAAATATACATTAAATAGTGGAGATATTTACAAAGCTATAATTTGCCATATTGACAGAATTGTGTAGGATAACAATACCCAGGCCCCATTTACTGACTTGGACTTAATTATCTATACTGGTGTATATGGTATCTATTATATAAATGGCATATGACTACCTTCCATAATCGTGACATGAATGAGCTTGTCCTCCAAAGGTACTTTTACTACCACTGCATTGTTTTTGCAGATTCTTGTGCTTGCTGAAGAAGACATGACTAATGATTCAGAATTATATATAACCTAGTAAGCTGTCAGTGACAGATATGCATTACATGCACTAGCTATATTCCAGATGTCAGTGTTACAGGATACCATTCCCCCTTCAGCAGTCTTTAATTGAGATTCTACTTTGTTTTCTATTATTTCAAAAGTCCTGGAAATCACAGAAACCCTGTTATTTGAGGCTGGATGCTGTCTTTGTGTTGCCATGCTCCTCGTTCCTCTACAGAGTTTTAGTTTTTACTATAGAAAAACAATAGCAAAGGCTTTAAATCTCTGCTGTCAGACTGATAGAATTTAGCAGCCCAGTAGGGAGGTAGGAGAGAAAGGTGTATTCCAAAGACTGAAGTGCAAATGGGTTTTCCCCCTTTCACATTTCTGAGAAAGGCATGAGCTGTATGAAGCAAAATCTAAATAAATAAGTAGCTTCCCTAAGGTTTTGACTGAAGCTTGACCCTTCTTCCTTGCTCTATTTTTTTCACGTTCCACTAATCTTACGGTAATAATAACAGTCTAAATTAGGAAGGCTGATCTTGTTAAGGCTAGGCTGAGCCTCAAGAAGTCTATGACTTTTGTAAGGAACTTTAGCAAAGATCCTATATGTGACCAAGGACAAACTGCTTCAGTTTTCCCATCTGTAAAAAAGGAATGCCATTGTATATCACAGGAGTCTTGTAAGGTGTAATCCATTGTGTGTGTAAAGCCATTTTGACCTGGTATAAATTTTGTGGTATAAATGCAAAAGGATTACCCCTTCTCATACATGCTGGCCAATGTTTCACTCAACTCCAAAAGGCTTGTGCTGGTTTGTCTTATATGAAAGTGTTGAATGGTGGATATTATGCATTGATGACAATATTTGATTTGAACAGCACACTTTTGAATACGTATAGATTGTTTCACCATTTAATGTTAACTGACTCAGCCAACAACCTGTAGAGGTAATAGGGGGCATTTTAGGCATGGAAGGTGCATTTCCACATGTGTTTTATAGTTGACTGATTAGCTCTGCAGTAAAGAGTCACTGTTACACGTGCACTGGTATTAGGGCAGTAAATTAATTAACTGCTGTAAGATAGTACTGTCTCTGACAGCACTATCTTATGGATGTGTAATTAAATATGATGAAACGCACATGTAGATGGTGACAGGGGCTGGCTAAGGCACAAAGGTGCTAAAGTGCATGGACTGCCTGCTGCATGACTCTGCACTTTAGCACTCTTGTGCCCAGCCAGACCCTTTGCTGCCTGACACTGCCACCCAGAGCCTGGGCCTGCTCCCCTGAGCCTGCTGCCAGCCAAGGGCTGCTCTGCCCCAGCTTAAAGCACTGCTGTCCTGGGCACACGTATGGATGCTGCACCCTGGAGCAGTTGATTCCTGTGCAGACTTTACCAGAGTTTATTGCATCTTCTTAATTTAATGTGTAGATGCATCTGCAGAGTCTGAACTGGTTCTGAGCTATATGAGGATCTCTTAAGAGTGAAGAAATCTGACAGTGATGTCATGCTAAGATGATTCGTCATATGAAGGCTGTCTTGTTGTTACCAGCTTAAGAGATGTCATTATTCAGTTTTATGCATAGTGAAGCTGCTGGGTTTTGTTGTTTGGAATGCAATGAGATGTAAGTGGAGCACACTATGGCATCTCCTTCTTTGATACTTTTCCTGAATTGTGTACATGTGAATTTTTCCCCCCATAAGTTAATACTGGGAGAGGTCTTGAAGGTTATTGTTATGGTTTATTTTTCCTTTTCTAAATAGAAACACAACTAGTTTCTTGATCCAGATTCTGAGAGGCAATATAGTGTATCAATTCTTAATGGGAACTCCTTCAAGATGGCAGTGAAGCCAGACTTTTCAAATGTACATGACTAAGATTACTTAGATAGACATGGTCAAATCCCCCAAAGTACAGATTTTTGAGCACTGTGCACCTTGCCTGCCAGAGCTGCCTTGTGGCAGTCCATTCCCCCTCCTTCACCTCCACTTTCACCTGAAGCACACCCTGAGTGATTGAACTGGATGGCTGCTACCACCATTGCTACTGTTACTGCTACTGCTGCCGTCTGTTCTGCTGCTGCCCCCTCAGGAGAGAGGGAGATTCCCTGCTGCACCACCTTACACCACCTGACACCACACCTGCACTGGATTACTCCCTAATTGAGTGATTGCTTCTGCACTCCCCCACAGCTGTCTCACTGCATTTGATTCTGCTTTGTTTTCCTGCCTATTGCTGTGATACTGAGTGCTTGGCTGGAGGCCTGAGGGGCTCCTGGACTGATCTTCAACAAACAAAGCCCCTCCACTGCTCCAGCCATCTTTTACATTTTCCTCAGCAGCTCCCCAGTGTTTTTTTGACCTTGTGTGGCAAGTCCTGTGGTCCACTCCCCCGTCCTGGTGTTTGTTGTTTGGCTGAGTAAATCAGCTTGAGTCTCCCGAGCTCTTGTGTGTGTGTGTGTGTGTGTGTGTGTGTGTGTGTGTGTGTTTCCCCTCCCCCACATCCCCCAAGCATAGCTCTTCCATTTTTTTTCCCATGGCACTGTAGCTCAGTGAGCTTCAGCCCCACCTTTCCCCTTTTCCCCCACAACCCTGGCCTGTCCCACAACCCTGGCCTGTCCCTATTAGATTCACCAGCCCCACTGTATATCAAGGTACCTAATCAACAGGCTTATCTTGTTGGGGACCCTACTCCTTCCCCCCCTGGGCTCCAGCTCTACCCTACTATCTTATGAAGGAGCCCCACCCCTACTCTTACTCCTGCTCCTATCCCAAGGGGCTGCAGAGCTCTCCCAATCCCAACCAGAGTCCAGGGTTTTAGTGGACTGGGGGGTTCAGATGGTGCCTAAGGAGCCCGCTGAGCCCCAGGACAAGGAGAAGGATGCCTGAGAACCAGCAGGCTTCATGGAGCCTGTGAACCTCTCAGTCCCAGCGGTCCCCAGGGGTGACCTACTTGTATTTCTTGACCACACCCACACCTGGTGGTCCACTAGCAAGGTACAGCTCACTTTGGACTCCTGGGGAGATTTTGACAGCATCCTTGCCACTGTGAGGGCACTGGTGGAGAAAGGCAAGGAGCCCAAAAGCTGCAACACCTGGATCTATAGGCGGGCCTGCAGGTTCATAGATGCCCTCCATACTTACAGGAGGGCACTTTGCAAGCTGGTGAGCCCTGCATCGGGTGTTGAGATGCACAAGGCCCCTGCTTCACTGTCCACTCCACCCATGAGGTCATTTAAGATCATGACTCTCAACATCCATGGCTACAGAAAAGGACTCCGGAGATGCATAGTTCTCTCCTTCCTTCACGAGGGGGGTACCCATGGTATTCTTGCAGGACCCTGATAATCTGGTTGACAAGCCTAATTGGTAGCTACAGTGGGGAGGCAGGGTCTTTTTTAGTAATTTCTCGGCCGCCTATTGCAGGGTGGCCACCCTGTTCTCCCCAGGCCTGCAGCCAGAGGTTCTCCAGGACGTTGAGGTGGTGCCAGACTGGCTGCTGCACCTCCGGATCCAAGTACAGGGTCTGGTCCTGAACCTTCTGAATGTGTACAGCCCTGCGAAGGACCTGGAGTTGGCGGATTTTTTCTGCCAGGCAGCCACTTACATCAGTATCCTCAACCCTCGTGAGTGCCTGGTCCTTGGTGGGGACTTTAACGTCACCCTAGACATGCGAGACTGGTTGGGCAGGAATTGGAACCAAGCCACTGTGGGCATCCTTGGGGAGATCCCAATGGACTACTCCCTGGTGGATATCTGGCATGCCTGTCACCCTACCAACCCCCCTGCCTTCACCTATGTGAGGGTGGGGGATGCCACTCCCAGTTGGACCGGCTTTATATTTCTTTGCCGCACTTTGCCCAGGCCCACTCCTCTGGCATCCGGCCAATTCCTTTCAGCAATCACCACCTTGTCTGGGCCCAGGCCATGCTGGGGTCTGGGCAACTGGGGTCGGCCTGCTGGCATTTCAATGCCAGTCTGCTGGAGGATGTGGGCTTCAGGGAGGCCTTCCAGGAGTTCTGGCTGTCCTGGTGGAAGCAATGGGTAGCTTTACCCTTGGCTCAGAGATGGCAGGATGTGGGGAAGGTGTGCATCTGACTTTTTTGCCACAGCTACACTCGGGGGCACACCTGGCAGAGGGAGGCAGGCCAGGAGCAGCTCAAGCAGGAGAGGCATCCAACCAATCCATCCCTCTGTGGAGAGTGTCAGGAGAGGAGGGAAGAGCTTCATGCTCTGGATGACCACCGTGCCCGCTGTGCATTTGTCCGCTCATGGGTCCAGCTCCTTCGGGACATGGACCATGGCTCCTGCTTCTTCTATGCCCTGGAGAGGAGGTGGGGGGCCAAGAAGTACATCATCTCCCTTCTGGTGGGTGACGGCACTCCCCTTGTGAATCCAGGTGAGATGCGCTGGTGCACACGGGCCTTCTATGAAGAACTCTTTTCCCTGGATAGGACCAATGCTGATGCCTGTCAGACGCTGTGGGAGGGACTCCTGCAGGTCAGCATGGGTGACTGGAACTGGCTGGAGGCTCCTCTCATTCTGGCTGAGTTTTTTTCCACCTGCCACCTGATGCCTGGCAACAAGGCGTTGGGCATTGAGGGGCTGACTGTGGATTTCTACTGGGCCTTCTGAGATGTCCTGGACCCAGACTTTGCTGCGGTCTGGGTTGAATCCTAGGGAAGGGGGAACTCCCCCTGTCATGCTGGAGGGCCATGCTGACTCTTCTGCCAAAGAAGGGGGATCCCCACAACCTGAGGAACTAGTGTCCCATGTCCCTCCTCTGCATGGACTACAAGGTGGCAGTGAAGGCCATCTTGCTGTGGTTGCGGTCTGTGCTGATGGACTTGATCTATTCTGACCAGATGTACACGGTGCCCAGATGTTCCATCTTCAACAACCTGTACCTGGGAAGGCCTGTCTTTTGGCCTCCTATCCCTGGACCAGGGGAAGGCGTTTCACTGAGTGGATCACAGGTACCTCATAGGCACGCTGTGGGCCTTTGGCTTTGGGCCCTGCTTTGTGAGGGCTCTCCAGGTACTGTACACCTCTTCAGAATGTTTGGTCAAGCTCAACTATACCCTGATGGAGCCCATCCCATACAGGAGAGGAGTGCATCAAGGCTGCCTACTTTCAGGCCAGCTGTATGCCTTGGCCCTGGAGCTCCGTGGAGGCGGGTGGTGAGGTTGATACTCCAGGAGCCAGTGGTGTGGCTAGTCCTGTGAGCGCATGCTGGTGACAAGGTGCACTCCTTGTGGTCCAGGACTCAGGTGACCTGACACAGGCAGAGGACTGCCAGGCATTTTACTCAGCGGCCTCCTCTGCCTGGGTCAACTGGGTTAAGAGCTTTGGCCTGGTGGTGGGTGATGGGTGGCAGGTGGGCTCACTCCCACCCATGCTCTGTGGGATCTGCTGGGGGGGGGGCTTGCTGCTGTACTTGGGGGTCTACCTGTCCCCCACAGACCCCTCCCCGGAGAACTGGCACCAGCTGGAGACAAGGGTGGTGGAATGGCTCCGGACATTGGCAGGGCTCCTGTGGTGTCTCTTCCTGCATAGGAGAGTGCTGTTGATGAACCAGCTGGTCCTGTCCATGCTCTGGCACCACTTACACACCTTGACTGTGCCCCCTGTGATCCTTGTAAGGCTCCAGAGATGGGCGCTGGAGTTTTTCTGGCCAGGAGGGCACTGGGTCACTGCGGCAGTCCTGAGCCTCCCCTTGCGGGAGGACAGCCAGGGCTCAGTTTGCCTGCGCAGCCAACTCCTGACATTCCACCTTCAGGCCCTGCAGAGACTGCTATACAGTATTGGTAGCCACGCAAGATGGGGTCACCTGGGGCGTGCCACCACTTCCAGGGGCTCTGATATGACATACAACTGGCAACTCATCAGTCTGCGGGGCTTCTCCCTGCAGGACCTGCAAGGGCTTCCAGATTTCTACCAGGATCTCCTCTGGGCCTGGAGGCTGGTCTCCACCTCCAGGTCCCCTGTAAAACTTGGCCAGGGTGCTCGTCAAGCCCCTCCTCTGGAACCCCTCTGGAGCTGCCAACTGCAGAGGCCCCTTGGCTGTGACAGAGGTTGATCCTGGCTGGTGTCCCATATCAGAGACCTCCTAGACTATGATAGGCAGGAGTGGGTTGACCCCACTGCACTGTCCCAGCGCATGGGTCTACCTATGAGACATGTGACCTGCTTTCTGGTTTAGGAGGTGAAATCTGCCCTACCTCCTAACACTTGCCTTTATTGACTGGGTCCTGCATGGTGGCAGTCCTTTCCCCCCACATGTCCTCCAGCCCACTGGAGTTTGTTGTGGGGCTGGCACCTCACTTGGCCTCACAGCACTCCCTGCTCCACCACCTGAGCTCCCTGGAAGACACCAAACTGGTCCATTTTTCCACCATCCATCATCGCTGTCTCTACATGCTTGTGTGCTGCACAATCCATCATGCCATCCTTGTGTTCCACCCAGACACCAAGTGGTGGGACATGCTTGGTGAGGCCATGGCTGGGGCCCCCCAGTGGCTGAGTCTGTACTCCATCCTTATCCCATGAGCCACTGAGGACCTCAGCCGGTGGCTTCTCCATGGAGCCATCGCCACGGATGTGTATGTGGTGAGCTTCCCTCTGTGGGCAGAGGGAAACCCTGATGCACATGACCCTTGCGTGCACCAGATTGCAGCCCCTCCACCTCCACCTCCAGAACCTCCTCCTGAGGTTCTGGTTGAATTTCATCCCCCACCTTTTTGTTATTGGTCACCCCATCCGCAGCCCCACAAAGTTCTTGGACCCCCTGGTCAACCTCCTCCTGGCCCTGGCCAAGTGGGCCCTGTACTTGACCAGGAAGGAGGCTCTGGCCAGGAAGGTACCTGGAGATTGCGGGACTGCTTTCCTCTCACTTGTTTGAGCATGTTTCCAGGAAGAGCACCAGTGGGCAGTGTCCACCAGCTACTTGGATGGCTTTGAGAACCGGTGGGTGCACCCTGTGGGGCTCTGCTCTGCGTCCCCCCTCTGGAGAACTTATTTTCATGTTTTGACGCTTTGATCCCCACATCACTCCTATCCTGTTTTTGCTTTTGTTGTCCCAAGAAATTAGTTGCATCTTTCACCCTTTGTCCTCACAAAGGAGCTATTAGTTAGCTGGATGGGCCTTGAGGCTCCTGTTAATATAGAAGATATAAATAGACAGGAGCTTTTGAGGCCCGACCAGTTGATTTCTGGGGATACTAGCCCCTTGTGCTAGCTGGACTGCTGAAGCAGCCCTAACCTAGAGTGGTCCCTGAACCCTCTACCCACTGCAGCAGTCTGGCAGTCGGGGCTGCTGCCTAGCTGTGCCCTGCTGCCACCTGGGACAGTATTGGTCCCCTTGGACCATGGCTGCGTACCTGCCACACCTGGACGGGGACCTCATGGCTGCCTGGGTTGTGATGTGGGCCCTGCAGCAGAGCTGCCAGCACCTCTGGGCCAGCTGCTAATAGGCTGTGGCTGCACAGTTGGCCTTTGTGTGGCACTGCTGTCATGTCTTCTGGTGCCCCTGCTCTGCCATCTGGACAGCTGTCAGCCAGAAGATGTGCTCATTGCAGTGACCTGTCAAAGCATGCCCTCCTGGCTCCAAATAGCCAGGAGGCCAGCCACCTTGTCTGCCCTCCAGCTGGGTCCCCTGTGATGGCCCTAGGCAGGCTCCTCTGCGCAGGTCCCACCACTTGCCTCACCAGCAGGGATCCTGGTGTTCCCTGTTTAAAAATGGCAAATTTGATGATAAAAAATCTCCAAACTCTATCATTAAAAATACCCCAAATCCACATTCTTCTGTGATTAAAATGAAATGCCACTATATACACATATATACATATACACATATAGGAGAGAGAGAGATTAGTTGGGCAATGTTTTATTGATATATTTACAGTTTTAAAGCAATTTGGAAGCCTGCTGGTGCTTCTATCATCATAATAAAATAAATTTTAAATATCTATACACTTTGGCATTTGCTTTTAGTTTTTTTTAATCCTAGAAAAAACAGGGTTGCCCCTGCCCCCTTTGCTCACCAGGATGTTGGAACAGCTGCAGCTGGACCCCTAGCTGCTTTGTGACACTGAGCAGCACTGATATGCCAATACCTGGCTCTGCCCATGCCCTTGTCCCTCACTCCCAACCCACAGCCCCGCCAGTGCCTCTCACTCCTGACCCACAGCACCTGCCTGCCCCACATTCACTTCCTCTCAGAAGCAGTTTTGTCCCAGCACCAGGACCATGGTCCGGCTGCAGCTTCTGCAGCTGCTGCTTTGTGGCTCTGGGCAGTGCCAGCCCTTACTGTTTTGGTCCCTGCACCTGTGCCCAGGCCCCGGTGATCCCTGTGCTATTCCTGGGAAGCCCTCGACTGGGGCTCAGGGTTTGGGCTTCTCCTACCCAGAATGCTTCACCATCCCCAGAGGGTTGGGGGCTTGTGGGTGGGCTCATGGGTTGGGGTTTGTAGGTGGGTTCATGAGGGGGTTTGTAGGTGGATTGTAGGAGGGTTTGTGGGGGGGACTGTGTGGGTGTGGGGGGACTTTGTGAGGGGTGGGCCATGTGGGAAGGGTGGGTCCACTGCTCACCCCCCCAGGGCACACAGCCCCTCCCACAGCAGCAGCAGCTAGCAGCAGGCCCTCAAGTTGCTCATGGCTTGCTACAGGCAGAGCCCTGGGGCAGCACATGGCACCACCTGAGGCCCAGGGGCTACATGTGGTGCACAGAGATGATCTGGCCTGCTGGTGCTCACCTTCAAGCAGGACTGGGCTGGCACATGCTGCCACACGGGGTGCCCGGCACTGAAGGCAGGAGCTGTGTACCATCAGGCTGGGCCAACTCCTGCCTCCATGTGGAAGTAGGAGCCAATTCAGCCTGATGGTGCATGGATACTGCCTGCAGTGCCAGGAGCCCCGGGTGGCAGGAATCAGCCCATTCCTGCCCAAAGATGAACTTTGGACTGCCTCCAGGTCTCAGGTGACACTGCATGCTGCTGGTGGGCTCTGCCTGCAGTGGGCCATGAGCAAAGCAAGGGCCCACTTCTGCTGCTGTGGAGTGGGGGGGGGGGAAGGAGGCTGTGTGTCATGGGGGCAGGGGACTCACAGGGGACCCACCCCCACACAGTTCCCCCACACCCCCACAGTCCTACCCGCCACCATACAGCCCCCTAGCACCACATCTCTGCTTACCAGGGACAGAGCCTGGGACCGAAGCACTACTGCCAGCCTTCTTCTATTTCCTCAAGTACACTGAGGCAGCATGCTGGAGCAGCAGGGACATGCGGCAGGCATAGAGATGCTCTGGCTGGGTGCTAGAGTGTCTCTTTGGAGGACTCAGCCTCCAGTTGCTTTAGGGTATGCTCCAGGAGTGTATCCTGTGCCACTTTTTTCTGGTCTGTTTCCTTTGATACTGGAATTTCCCAGTATCAAACTTAGAGTCTGCATATTTTCTCATTCCACATGGTGAAGATACTCTCATTTGTGGCATGCCTCTGTCATACACAAGTCCTCTAAATAGTTAAGTGCTCCTGTCACAATAGATTGAGTGAGCAGCATACCCCACCAAATATGGGCGTGCCCCATGTCAACTATCCGGCACCTTATTTGGCAGTCCCTCATTTGATCAGCCCACAGTATAAAAACTCATTCAACTTCCGCCCCAGTTGGAGACCTCAGAGAACACCTCAGAGGCAAGTTGGTGGCCTGATCACCCTCCAACGTCTCCCCGTCGTCGACCGTCCAGACGTACTCCGTTCCCGTTGCATCTCGCTGCGTTCACGAATCATCGACTCATCACGTTACGCTATCTGTTACGTTCCTGTTACCTGTTACGTTGTCTGTCAAGTTGCCTGTTATCCGCTACCCGTTACCTGTAACCAAACAATCGTTCACCACCTACGCCAGTGTCGTCAGAGGCGTAAGTAAAATATTCTTGTTACCAATACGCTGTCTCGGCCTTCTCCATCCACTCGCCTGCCTGACGATCCCATACCCGAACGGCTCTTCTGGACCGGCTTGACTGGCTCCCAGAACATGGCGTCACGAACAGGATCAAAAGGCAATGTGGTGGAGAAGAATTTAATCAGGTGCTGCCCATGGCGCACCGGGGGGCACTGCGTGGATAATGCAGAGGAACTTTGGGCGCATATCGCCTACCATCGGGCGGCTGGAGGGGAAGGAGAGAACCTCCTCAGAGGCTATTTTTCGGTCAGGGGAGAAGGGCCGATAGTGAAGGAGTGGGAAGTGAGCATGTCCCCTGAGGCGTTCGGCTGCATAATGGCCAGTGACCCGATCCACTTTAGGCCCGTGGACACAGTATCGTCCCTGTCCCTAGTGGAGGTGAAGGTGAAGGGAGCAGAAGAACCGACTCCCGCCCAAGAATATGCCTGCTGCATACGGTATTTGTGAGAAGGAGGGGAAGCGACCCCCGCTGATCGATTTAACTGCCCAACCCTAGCACCCGGATCGCATGGTCACGAACTTCTAGGCCAGCTCCGGGAGGGCCTAGAAACTGAGGGCCGCCAAGCAGCAAAATGAGGGGTGACAAAATGGAATAAAGGAAAGATGATAAACATGTTATTCCGTGTGGTAATGGGTTTACTACGGGAAAACACCAACCTAGAGGCTCAGTTGCGCACAGTGGGCATGGAGTCACTGGAGCAGGCGGCGGGGGGCTCCAAGCCGCCATTAGAAAATGGCACCGGCGAAAATGAGAAAGGGCACGAAAATGCAGAACCGCCCCAAGGGGGATGGTCGGCCGCGTCACCACCCTCAGCCCCGCCCCCTGAAAAAGGCGCCAAGGAGGAAAAAGGGCACGAAAAAATGGGAGCTGCCCAAGGGGAGTGGCTAGCCACGTCCCTGTCCCTGGCTCCACCCCATGATGTAATGCCAGCAGTGAAACCGCCCCCTTACGAGGGAGAAAAATTGTATCCAGTGCTCCTGTCTGACGTGGAATGCCCCTCCCTGACTGCAGCTCACCCGATAGCATTAGTAAAGCATGTCGCAGATGCGCAAGGCACCACACGCACTACCATTACATATCGCATGCGCACCCGACCAGCTTGGTCGGAAATAAAAAGTGAACCCTGAAGAACCTCTAGCCATATGGCTGGGACGACTGATTGTAGAATTCGGATCTGACATATTAGACTCAGAAGAAGCAAGCGCCTTAACCCGACAAGCGGTGTGGAGTGGAGGACGCGCCACCGATCTGAATGTGATCACGGAAAACACTCATTGGCCCATTCCACTCCCGGCGCTTGTGGTGGGACACGTGACCCATAAATCCCACGCCTGGCATGATGGTCACCTGCAGAAGGCCAGTGCGGAACAACTTCTCTTGGCCATAATCGGAGTATTGTACCTTTTGTGGAATCCAAAGGTACATCCACTAGGACTGGCGCAGGCCCAACGCAAGCAAAGATGGTCTCATCGCCACTTACCAAACCCCGGAGCAATTCCAACGACTCTGGAGGCCATAGACACCTGTGTGGAGGTGTACGGAGGGACAGACACTATCACACTCTGACTCCTCCTTAACCCAATGGCGGGTCAACCAGCAGGGTACCTCTTAAGTCACCTCCCACGACTGCAGGCACTCATGAAGCATAGTGAGGAAACTCCTATCGATGTGAACACCCGACCTTCGGCGTACCCAGTCGAGACCCCGAAGCCAAAACGTACGTAACTTAATTTTCAATGAGAGTCACGCCAGCTGCCGTCGAGAACGCCCGAGGAGAGAGCCATGTTTGGGTTCTTACTTAACCATACAAAGCTCACGAAGCAACAGCTGCATGCCCTTGGGGATGAAGGCCAACGTCATCTAGCCGACGCAATGGGATTCAAGTTCGGGGACAAGCCAAAAAACGAGTAACGGCCGTCGGCTCTGCT
Source organism: Alligator sinensis (assembly GCF_000455745.1). Taxonomy (NCBI): domain Eukaryota; kingdom Metazoa; phylum Chordata; order Crocodylia; family Alligatoridae; genus Alligator; species Alligator sinensis. The sequence continues at coordinate 476,225 of NW_005842409.1, read as the reverse complement.
GGCGGCCCCCTCCATTTGGACTCTGCCGACCCCCGTACCTACGCCGAATTCATAGTACAACATCCAAGGAACCTGAACGATCGGAGATGAGTATCTTTTCTTTTAGACACCGGGTCCCAGGTCAACGTCGTTACCAATACCACCCCACACACGCTGATGTCGAAAACGATCCAAGTCCAAGGACTCAACACCGTTGCCACGACTCCCAAAGTTCGAATTATGATCCAAGGCAATATACTAGAAGCAGTGTTGGGAAATATCAACATTCTGGGCATCCTAGGGCTAAGAATGCTTGACCTCAAAAAACGTGTACTGCAGGCACTTCCAATTACCGTACCCGAATCTGACCGTCACAAACCCAAGCTCCGCAACACCTCTGTCTGGCGATACCGCCCTATTCCAATGAAAGGTACCTTAAGAGAATCGCTTACCAGCCTCCTGCAACGACTTGAAAATCAGGGTTGTATCGCACGGGTTACGGCCAGCACCTACCTGTCTCCAGGGTGGGGAGTGGCCAACCCTGGCAGGCCCAATGAAGCCCACCTGGTTGTGGACTACCGTGAAGCTAATAAGTGATGTCAACCACTTGCACAGCCCACTCAGTCAACCCTACCACAATGTATGCTAGGGATGGCACAGTACCAAGCAGACCCGTGGGTCGGAGTTACGCTGGACCTGAAGAACATGTTCTTCTCAATCCCACTCACTGACCCCGATGGAGTGCTGAATATGTGTGTTGGGGGAATAATGTATAAATGGACAGTTTGCCCACAAGGGTATCGTAATTCTCCGTCACTAGCCACTGGCGCTATGAATCGCACACTGGAGACATTTGCGGCAACAAATGATAACCTACGGAATGAAAAGTATAAGATTTGGAACTACATCGATGATATCGCCATCATGGGTTGAAATACCACAGTCGTCAGAGAGATTGCTACTCGTCTCGTCGACCACCTCCAAAAGGACGGATGGACCGTCAACTCAGAAAAATCGCATTTACATCCCACCGCAAATATCACTTTTCTGGGTACAACCTTCGACGGCACCACCCGATGCGGTGCTACTCATGGACCCCCAGATTTGGAGCCCTTAATACACCCTCTACCAACAGACAAAAGATCACTTCAATGACTCCTGGGCCACTTCAACTGGTATCAGCATTATATCTCTCCTCGGCACCTGCCCATCGTTGCAAAGTTACAGCATCAAATCCATGAGAAGACCCAAAAATCCACACCATGGACGGCAAGAGATGCCGACCATCTCCGACGCCTCTTGACAGCTATCAAAAACACCTCACTTGCTGCTATTAATTTAAATGAACCTTTAGTCATCACCCTCGGATACGCCGCCACCCACGTATGGGCCATGGCACATAACAGCTGTGATGAGGTCGTCTTCACTGCGCATAAGACCTTGCAAGCCGTGCAAAATCGTTATGGACATTTAGCGAAGACCCTTCTTGCAGGCCAGCTTGCCGAATCACTGTCATCGGGTCACGGGACCCTTCGAGCCCCTCTTGCAACGTTAATACCTTCAGTGAATCCAGAAAGAATTGACCCACATTTCCAAGGGGAGCCCAAAACGTGGAATATGTTGGTGCTTAACCACCATTATCGCTGGCATTGTTGGAAACATGAGGACGCCATGCCCACCCCTGACCCAGTCGACAACCACCTACCTGTCCTGTACGGAACTAAGGCTCCAGTGTGGATTGGGTCGGACGGAACATCCCGAGACGGGGGGGGTTATGGATATTATTGTAAGCCATGCCATGATGCCGAAATGTTCAATCCGACCCCAGGAGAAGACTCGCCTCAACTTTGTGAGCTCCTGGGATTCAAAGCAGCCGTGCAACACTGCCTCGATCATCACGATGGCACACTCCCTGTTCCAGTCATAGCGATTGATTCTCTTTACATCTATAAGATCATGACGGGCACAGCAACAGAGATGGAAAATCGATCCATTTGGAAGGATATTAGGGAGGCGATTTCTACTTTCACGACCCCTCCGCTCGTAAAGCATACGCGCTCGCACAGGTCCGACACCGACCCAGTACATTCAACTATCGATAAGCTACTAGAGGATCCTCTGCGGCGTGACGTGGTTCTAACAGTATCAGCTCAAGGAGCATCCCCTGAAGCCAATCCGTTTTAGTATGGCTCCACGAACGATGGGGACACCCAGGACCCCAAGCCAGCTGTCAACGATGGAAATTAAAAGCTCAAGAATCGGGTCCGTATGCTTCCCAAGCCGATTGGAGGCGAATCGCCAATAGTTGCGAGGCATGCACGAAAGAGAAATGCCATCGTACCAATCACCACGCAGGTGCGCTAAACCCAGAACACTTTTCCCCCGGGAAGACACGGCAGGTGGATCTACTAGGACCGCTACTGGGGGCGAAACCGCCAAATAAGGGACTAGTCATCATTGATTTAGGAACGCATCAGTTACTAGTCGTCCCTTTGTGAAAGAGCAACGCGACCGCCGTCATCAGCGGCTTGACCGCGGCGTTTGCAGTCTGGAAAACTCCTCATGAAATCCAATCGGACGGAGGGCCCCCGTTTAACGCTAACGCATTTGATAGATTTGCCTGCCTCCATGACGTTACATGGGACCTTCATTTGCCATACCACCCGCAATCCAACGGTGTCGTGGAAAGGCATATCGGCTTATATAAGGAACAACTTCGTCTCAGGGGAGGGGGGACGTACAAAAATTGGACTAAACACAATCATGATGTCCTCATCGCACTAAATACTACAAAACCTCTATGGGACGAGGCGGCCCCCAAAAACCCCTTACCCTGGGAACCTAAGTTCCAACCTGTTGAGTTAGTGTGGGTCTTAATACCCCACCCTCGCCAATCCCGTCTGGTGGTCCATAAGGGGATGATTTGTAAATCCGAGCCATATCCAAACACTTATTCTGTTTTGTTAGAAGAAAAGTCCGACCGCTCCCTCATTATAGCACACCATAATTGGTTAGCTCGGCGCACCCCATTAATGAATGTTCCAGATAACTAAGTGCTGTTATAAGTTTTGTCTTTCAGAGGCAGGCGTCAAAAACTCGAAGACACGCGACGACGATAAACCCAGGCAGAAAGAGAAGCGTCACCGCGGACACAGAAACCCAACACGTGATGTCCCCATGACACCGACCGAAGCCCTTATAATTGAACTTTTCGTAATTAATCTAATTATGTGTATTTGCGTTTGCATTATTTGTTGCTTAATCTGATTTATTAAGGACGAACTTGTTTCGTTATCCATTTTTGTATATACCCGTTTGCCTGAACCCCTTGACACTGATGAGTTCGTGGACGAAGTAGCCGTCTAAGCAAAACCGTGTATCCATTGTGCCATGAGCAAGGGGGCATGTCATACACGAGTCCTCTAAATAGTTAAGTGCTCCTGTCACAATAGATTGAGCGAGCAGCATACCCCACCAAATATGGGCGTGCCCCATGTCAACTATCCGGCACCTTACTTGGCAGTCCCTCATTTGATCAGCCCACAGTATAAAAACTCGTTCAACTTCCGCCCAAGTTGAAGACCTCAGAGAACACCTCAGAGGCAAGTTGGTGGCCTGATCACCCTCCAACGTCTCCCCGTCGTCGACCGTCCAGACGTACCCCGTTCCCGTTGCATGCTCGCTGCGTTCACGAATCGTCGACTCATCGCGTTACGCTATCTGTTACGTTCCTGTTACCTGTTACCTGTTACGTTGTCTGTCAAGTTGCCTGTTATCCGCTACCTGTTACCTGTAACCAAACAATCGTTCACCACCTACGCCAGTGTCGTCAGAGGCATAAGTAAAATATTCTTGTTACCAATACGCTGTCTCGGCCTTCTCCATCCACTCACCTGCCTGACGATCCCATTACCGAACGGCTCTTCTAGACCGGCTTGACCGGCTCCCAGAACAGCCTCCTATGACATCTCTAACTGCTTTGAGGTGCTGCAACAGGCATGTGCCTGTTCATGTGGATGTGGCCATTTAGGCATTAATGTTTGAAAAAAATGAAACCAAAAACTTTTCTACAGGCAGACAAGGCTCAGTTAAAGTTTAGGATCTCTAAAGTAATATTATAAAGCTGTCATCACATGTTGTGATGTTTTGTACATGCTACAACTTTACACTGAATCTGTCTTATTTTTTAAAAATTCGATGCTGCATATTTGGACATACTGTGCCAGAAACTAGATCCACCATTTCAAATATTCTTCCTCTCCTGCCACTGAGTTGCACAGCATACAAAGAGAATACATTCTGGCTCTTGCCCAGCTGCTTTAAGATGACAAATCCAGGGGAAGCTAGGTATGGTATACCTATGACTTTTGAGCCAAATTCTATTCTTAGTTACAACAGAAACTAGAATAGCTATATGGAAGTCAAGGAGAGGTGGAATTTGTATGAAAGATTTTAATGTCCCTCTACTTGTTTTTTGTAATCTAACAGCAGCTGTGATAAAATACTTGATTCACTTGAGAAGCTAAGCCATGAAGGAAGCTACAATTGAGACACTATTTCTGAGCTCTCTCTTTACTGTTTCAGCACTGACTGTTTACCTAAACACTGGTTCCAGATCAAGGCATCTGAGTCAAGACTGCAAATTATTTCAGAAATTATTTCAGAATGGCTTAGCCCTGTCAAAGGAAAGCAAGAACATACAGTACAGCATTAGCCTTTGGGTTCAAATACAGTCTGCCCACAATTTGGCGGAAGAAAATTTATGGATAAAGACAACACTGGATATGTCAAATAAAGGTTAAAAAAAGAGACATCATTAGCCAGCAACTAATAAAGGAAAGCTGTTTGGATGGTACAGATGTTGGAGCTGCAGGGAAAATATTCATCTCTGATAAAAAGTACTGCAGAGGGAGCTGTCACTTTATTTATCAGGCATAATGATGCCAACACAGGTGATGGTGGAAGCAGTATGCGCTCAGACATCCAAATCTGATTCTTACTTCAACTGTCCTTTTGAGGTCTGCTTCACAATGTTCTGCCTGGTTGATTGTGAACTTGCACAGAAATGCCAATCCTGGTCACATGTACAGATTGCTCCTTAATTAACTGAAATGTTATTGGTTTTAAAGGTAATCTCCCACATCCTGAATTTAGTATGTTCAGTTTTACAGGATTTAAATACATCAGTCAAAATAAGAGTATGTAACTTGGATTTTGCTTTATCTCAAAAATCAGAAATCATTCTTACACAGGTAAATAAATACTATATTTCCCATTTTACAGCCAGTGAAATATGGAAGAGAGGTGAAGGGATTTGCCGATGGTCGCACAGGAGGTTATTGTTCTAACCACTGGCTCATGAGGCTTTCCATTGAGTATTGTTTTTATTGACTTACTATGTAAATATAATACATGCAAACATCCCAAATTGGGCAAGCCCTGCCTGCACCAATTGTACAGGCTTCTTGTCAGTAGAGACAGGAGGCTTCTATTATAGACATTTCAGTTTTTTAATGGGCCAGGCATAACACGTGCCTAGTGGAGAGCTCAGATCTTCAGAGTCCACCTGTACAGAAGGTCACAGTCAATGTGGTAACAGAATAGAAGTATCAACCACAGAGTAAATCCTCCAATAAACCATCTGTAAAGGACAATGAAGCCTAAGTCCCCTGCTGCACAGTTTGCCAACACCCAGTACTGGAACTCAACCTATGTACTGGTGACAGGATTGACTAAATTTTAATGACATTACATTTTCCATTCACTGCTTACTTGGAGGTTGATTGTGTTGTACTGCACTCTCATCTTGTAAACTATGGAGTAGACATAAGGTGTAATCCATCATTTTTCATTGTTAAAGCATGACTAACATATACAAAGATTTCATTAAGTATCCCTATTTCTTGTATTTACATTTGGTGCCCAGTAAAATATACACCCCAATATTTTTATGACCAATTAACTGCTAAAATTGGACCTGAATTTTGCTGCTGTTTTGCTGGAGCAAAACAAATGTATACTAAATTAGAAGAGGTGTGTCTTATCTGGGCTCCTATTCCATATTCATCAATACAATATCAGATCCCCTGTATGGACAAAAAAGACAGATGCAGTTTTTCTTTTAGAGTTCAGCTTATGTCAAATCATAAAGATATTAAAGAAATGTATGAGAGAAAACAATTAAACCAGAAATGGAGAGCTGTTCAGTCTTTAGTTTCTAGTTAAAAGCAGAAAGCAGGGAGAAGATAAGAAGATCCCTTTGATTTTCATTGGTTCTGGAGATTTCTTGTAAAGCATAAAGAGTTACTTTGTGACTAGATGTAACCTTGACTAAAGACAGGTATAATACTTAAGGGGAAGAACTTATTCATGGAGTAATTCCATTGATTTAAATGTGGCAGTATGTAGGTGTTGGTGAAATAAAGCAGTTGACATGAAATCAGCTGAGATGTTCACTTGGTGTAATCAGTTCCTTGGTAGGTATTGGTGGTTTTGGATAAAAGTGTTAAGATATTTGTTGGCTTTTAGGAATAATTCAATAGGTGTTATTTTAAATTACCTAAAGGAAAATTTAATGTGTTGTAGCCCCTGCAAGGGTCTATTAAGGGCCTGATGCTAGGCAGCTTAAAATAATTAGAATGACTTTGACTATAGAAGGTTCTGGGTTCAGCTATTCTAGAGATTATCTGCTCCCATCTAAAGATGACTGGAGAGAATTTATTCTCAAATGCTTTAGGTATGCAAAAGCAGGAAACATTTTCATGCTCTTTGCATGCCAGGCATATTTCAGGCTCAAGGTCTAGTTGGGAGGAGGTATCAAGTGGGGTTCCTCAGGGCTCTGTGTAGGATCTGGTATTCATCAACATCTTCATTAATGTTGATGATGGGATGGAGTGCACACCTAGACAATCTGTGGATGATCCCAAGTAGGGTGGAATTGCAGACACTCCAGAGGGCTGGGCTACAATCTAGAATGAACTGCACAGACTGGAAAAATGGTCCACAATCAACCAGACGAGATCCAACAAGGACAAGAGCAAAGTGCTGCACTTGGGATGGAATGACCACATGCACAGATAGAGACTGGGGAATGACTGGTTTGGTTTCAGTACTGCAGATAAGAATCTGGGGCTGTGGTGGACCATAAGCTGAATATGAGGCAACAGTATATTGCCTTGTTGCAAAAAAAGCCAATGGTATAGTGGGCTGTATTAATAGGAATGTCACTTGCAAGTTGAGGGAAGTGATTCTTCCTTTCTGCTCAGCACTATTGAGGCCTAACCTGGAGTACTGTGTCCAGTTTTGGGCTCCACACTTCAAGGAAGATGTGGATAATTTGGACCGAGTCCAGTTCAGGGCAACAAAAACTGATTAGAGGCCTCAGATTTATGAGGAAAGGATGAAAGAACTTGGGTTATGTAGTCCAGAGAAAATAAAGCTGAGTGGGGATTTGGTAACAATCTTCAAATACCTGAAGGGTGATTATAGAGAGGATGGAAATGGGCTTTCCTCTGTGGCTGTAGGGGACAGGACTATGCACAAGTGTCTCAAGTTGCATCAGGGTAAATTTAGACTGGAGATTAGGAGGACCTTTTTGACCATGAGAGTGGTCAGACATTGGAACAAGTTACCTAGAGAAGTTGTGGAATCTCCATTCTAAGAAACTTTCAGAAGTAGGTTAGACAGACACTTGACTAGGGTGGTTTAGTCAGAGATGATCCTACCATGAGCAGGGGGCTGGACTAGATGACCTTGTGAAGTCACTTTCAGCCCTCCTTTGCTATGATCCTATTATCCACTATTTTCTAAAGTGTCAGATAATACTACTTCCCAATGATCCTATAATAGTCTGATCCTACACTGATATTCTTATCAATTACTGCACTGTATTATAGCTCATCGCTGATATGGAAGGAACGTTAAAGATAAAATAAATGTTATGCCCTAAGTTCACAAACAGAACATCTTAAACAGGTATCAAATTTCTGCTATACAGGGTTTAAGCATCTTTTAGTTGTTTGACCAAATATCTATAAGTCCCATACTTTTAGGTGACTGATTTATTGGGAGTTGTTTAGCCACACTGAAGAACTCTAAAAAATGGTGGAGGTACCTCCAAATTGTCAATATCTAATAATATTTCAAGTCAAATCAGAGAAGCATTTTGCCTCTGTCTTTTCTCCTTTGTTTCTGTGAAAGAGTTTTTCAGATGGTAAGTGTTGATTTTGAATCACTGTGGATAGACCTAGCAGATTACAGTAATTTATTAATGAGTGGGTTTTTTTGCTTTCAATTGATAAAATTAGGAACTCACTGCTGCCAGCTGAAAATTCAGGGAGAATAAAGTATTGTTTGGAGTCATGGAAACTAATAAATACTCCCATGACAATATTAAACAGGTTGACAGAGGGATAAAATTACCTTTCATAAAAATTCTGTGCAGATGGTAAAGCTATGGAAATTAAGTTTGGATCAAAATTCTCAAAAACATCAACTCATAGAAATCATAGGGGAATTGATTATGATGATGCAGAGAATTTGTTCCTGCCTCAAGGTTCTCAAAGAACTTTATTAGCTATATAGTTTACTCAAAGCACACAGAGGTGGGCTCTTTAGGATATAGAGGCCTGAGTCCTGCTGGTGTTTTTTACATACTGTTCAGTGAGAGCTCAACCTGTAGATGGTTTGCAGGTGACACTAGACAAAATACAGCCTCCATCTTGCAGTTGTGGTTTCTTGGGGTTTCATATAGAATCTTAGGGTTGGAAGGGACGTGGTGGGTCATTTGGTCCAATTCACATGGAGAAGCCTGTAGAATTAAAGCTGAGATCTCTTAGATGGTAAGCACATGTTGCATTTTTCCCAGGAGAAAGCCTTTTGCCCAGGGATCCTACAGACATTTATACCTATCCCCCCATATTTGTGAGGCATGATGGATAAAATGTGTGTGCCTCTGTAAGTTAATAGTGACTCATTTAACTTAATTGCAGTTCATTCCAGGGACAGGCTGTGTGCTGTCCCTGGACACTTAGGCTATGTACAGACATTCAAAAAGCCCAAGGCGGAATTGATCAAAGTTACGCAGTTTTTTGTAAGCAATGTAATTTAGATCGGTAGCGAATGGAACACACATTTGCCGTTTGATGGGGGGAAGGGCAAATCTTGGACCAGGTTCTTCCATTTTTAAGCCAGTCCATGTGTGCCGAACTTCTGTTCTCTTACAGGTATAGACCAGTTTTGTGTGCTGAACTTCTGTTCTGTTCCAGGTACAGACTGATTTCTGAACACTTATACTGGTAAAAGAGTAATATCTGTACCTGGCCTTACTGGCAGAGGAGCAGCAATGCAGTTTGGTAGGGCTATATATGTAAAGGGCTGTGCTGTTGCTGTTTGGATCTGCATGAAGGACAATCAGACTTGCCTTACATGAGACATCTATTTATAGCCAGAGCAACTATAGAGCAGAGCAGTGTTTTGGTCCTTGGGACATGACATGCAATTCCAGAATTTTCCCCGGACAGGGCACTTATATGAAGATGGTGATGAGCCTCTTGTCACGCTGTCCAGTAGTAATACCTGGATAATCCTATATGAACTGACCCTGCAGCTGTGCATGTAACTAACTTGTAAACACTTTAGTGTATTAGGGGTGCCAGACTGGGATTATGCTTAGCTGATATTTCAATTTCTGTTTTCTTGCTTAAAAATGCCCCTGTGCTTTATTTAGAAACAACAACAAAAAATAAATTGATAGTGATTCCAGCTGGTGAATTAGTTTTTTGGATTCTCCAGAAACTTAGCTCTTCCATGTCCCAATGATGTAGAGGGAAATCTTTTAGAGAAATGAGAGACAACCCTGCACTTAAATTGTATCTCAGGGGGACCTAGCTAGTATGATAGGTGCCTTAGTACCTTGTCAGCAACCTATTCAGTGGGAACTTTAGACTACAGACCTTTCAACATTTATTATCGAGTCAAAGAAAAATAAGTACAACCTGAGAAAGTAGAGTGACTGACTTTGGAAGTTGAATTAGTAAGAATGATAGACTGAAAAATGTTGCTTTGATTCTCTAGTCTTATCTTTCTCCTCCTGCAATACTTCTATTGAACATATTTCAAAAAGGCGGCTGTGTGCCTTTTATGAAGACCAAATGTATATTGACATTTGGTCTCAGACAGAATCAGTTTGGAGTATAAACAGCTTGGAAGTATTAGACACTTGGAGGCATTTTCATTAAATTCCTCCACAACTTGGGCCATCTCAGGGTCAGCAGAGACAAATGATGTTGGACAACAGAATAGAATCTCATTTCAACCACAGCAAAGAAAAATAAGTCATTTTCTTTCAAATGTAGACTTGAAGAGATACCTTTAGATTAAAAATTACATTAAAAAAATCCTTACCTATGCTGCAAATAACACCTTTTGTTATTATAATTTCATAGTTTCATAAACAAACTCACTTTCCGTGATTTATTATGTTTATTTTTTGCATATCTCAGCATTGACAGAGAAAATAAGTTTAGTCAGTTTTTCTGGGGTTTAAAGTCAGTTATCATTTAGTTTCAAGGTCCCTTCAAAGCAAATGCTACAATGTTTGATTTACAAACCCTTCAGGGGAAAGATTTTGTTCGTTAAAAATATTTTTTTCCTATTGCTCTTAAAAATGAACAAATTTTAAAATTTGTTTTTAGGTTTTATTAATCTAGCCTCAGTTTCCCATCAGATATTTTCCTTTTTACAAATAAAAATGCTGGTTTCTGTCAGCAGTATGGATGTCAGTAAAGGAAAACAAGATCAGTGGTGGGAGTGGAGGACTTTGATCTTGCATGTTTTTCAGTCCAACTGCTGATGCTGATGTTGACCCTGAAGTGTTAAAAAGGTTAGAAATTTTCTTGCTAAGTTCATACCAGGCTCCCAAGATCAACAACAGATTTGTCTTCTGGGGCACAGCAAGTGGAAAGACAAAAAGGTGTCTGGTGTGAGTTAACACATGAGAGAAAGTGAGGGGAGGAAGGGGGTAGAAACAATGCTGGCATGCGAGAGGCATGGTTCTGATAATGGTAGGGTTTATACTTATTTATTTACTCCTTAATATAAGAAAGATAGTAGCAGCATAGATCTTTACTGGTGTCAGAGGTAAGAGAGGACTAGAATGAAAATATGGTAATTTGTTAGTTATTAAATGTGAGCCAGATACAGTCTTTACCCATACTGGGATTTAACAGTTATGTGAAAACTAAGACTTGCTTTGTTGTAGTCTGAAAAAATCTTGCATGTCCTTTCAAAGCATCTGATGTAGTGAGCTTCAGCCTGCAAAGGTTGTGCTCTCTCTCTCTGTATATCTTATTTGGTTAGTCTATTAAGGTGCATATCTACCCTGCTTTCTGAAAAGATCTTTCTCATACAAATGCCATCTTCTTCACTGTGGGATGGGGCAAGGCAGTTATCCTAAAAATGTGTTCTTTCCAAAGTAGTAAAGTCACACATTAAGTAAACTGAAGCAATTAGAGTGTTTCACAGTAACTGCAAAATCTTATGTAATATGAACATTCTTCCATTTACTTAAGTTGCCTCGCACAATATTGACAGAACTCTTAATATGATCCTTTCTGTTACAAGGAACAGGTGGTGTGGGATAAAACGAATTTCTAAGTACTGTTGACAAGATGATATTTTTACCATTGCCTAAGATGGCTATCACTTATTAAGGCCCTGATCTTGCAAGGATTTCTATTTGCACCTAATTTTACTGCTCTCTGTAGTCTCAGTAGAATTCATTTCTTATAGTGGGAAGGTTACTCGCATGTGTAAGCCTTCATAGGATTGGGCCTGATGGTGTACCCAGATATAGTGAACTGTTTGATTTAATGTATGTATTTAATAAGATACTTATAGCAGAAAGTGTTGTGATGTCCATGAAGCACAGTGATAAGTTGTTATTATTCACTGTTTTCATTACAGTAGTAAGACTGAAGGCCTGATCCTAATCCACCTTTCAGGATTCTAAGTAAGACCTAGCTCGCTTTTCAGTGTCCACATCTCTAAGCGTGATCTTATTTTATTCTTCTGAAATTCCTAGAAAGTCATTAATGTGCCTGTTTTTGTAATGAGTCGTTGTCTTAGGTTGAAGTGCTTAATTTACAAAAGAGAGGAAGAAGAATAACCCACCTACTTTTCACCCAGTAGCCTAGTGGTTAGGGGAGTTGCCTATTGTGTAAGACACTTGGGTTCTAGGCTTTGCCAGCTAAAGGGAGTTTGAATCCATCTCTTACCCAGGAAGCTTTCCTAACCATCAGGCTATAGGTGTGGCTGGGCTGTAAGGGCACTCCTAATCCCTTCCTATCCCTTGGTGGTGGGACAGGGGGACAAAAAGAATGCAAGAGTGATGGGGCCAAAAAGGAAAATATACAAAAGGGAGGATGACTGTAGTCCAGTGTTCCTTAGAGGGAAAGGGACCTAGATTCTGGCCCCTGCTTCCAGTGCTATTTATGCATTTTATCCAATGATTATTGAATGCAATTCAGTAAAGCACCTATTTTTACAGTGCCAAAGATATTCTTTAAGATAGACATTTAGATAAGTTAGATAAAATACATTTTATAAGTTAAACTTGTTCATGTTAGCAGGATCATGGCCATAAGAGCCCCCTCCTCCCCAAGAACTCACATATACAAGACACACAAAGGAAGTCATATTATGCCTATTTTAGAAATGGGGAATGGACACAGAAAGAGGGTAACTAACTTGTGTGAGGTTATACAGGAAGCCCATGAAAGAACCAGGAATTAAAGCAGAATACAGGTTTTCTGTAGCCCAATCCAGTGCCTTTGCCACGAGAACATTCATCCTTTCTAAGCAATGATATCAAGAAAGAAATGCAGTATATATATGATTCATATTCTGCTCTATTACTTTGAAAAATATAGAACACCTGCACTGCTACTCCCAAATTATGACTAAAAATGAGGTATATGATGTCTACCTATATGCCTCAATTATAATGGCTTTTGTCCAATTTCATAAAATAGGAATTATAACAACAAGAGATTTAATGTATATTTTGTCAGGAAACTTTAATGTGTTGCTTGGGATGTCTCTTTTTCCCTGGTCTTTTTTGGTCTCTGTTTCAAGTTCTTAATTCTAAACCTATTTTGTTTAAACTGACTATATAAGGATGTAAATGATAGTACTTACTGACAGTACTTACTGTCACTGTTTGTCTAATGTTTTTCAGGAAAGTACAAAATGATTTAATATTTGTGGGAAAAATAACGAATATTAAAATACATTCAAACATTAAAATAAAAAGGGTGAACAGAAGAAGAGTCCCACTACTTTGTAGTGTCTCATTCCAACCTAAACCCATTTTAGAGTTAGCTACTCATCTTCCTCCAACTGTCACGTCTTGCTGTTTATTGTCTGTAGAAATGCTTGTTTGGGGTTTAAAAGGTTTTCTAGAACCGAAAGGGACTGTAACACTTGTCACCTCCTGTGTTATAAGTGGCAGAATTTCACCAAGCCATTTGGTCTCAACTTTTGGCTGGACAGATTAAGTTAAATTGGCTATTTGGCTTCTGTGTGGCCACACTGAGCCCTACAGCCCTCCTGTAGCACTCTTTAGAGAAGGAAGGACACAGATTTTTATGTATTCTTCTGCTCACATAACTATATATTCTCTTCCCTTTCTCTCTGGGGAAGCCACGAGACACTTTACTGCAAACTAAAGCAAATTATTGTACAGTAAGTGTCATCATCTACATGTGCAGATACTTACTGGACAGTAATTTGCTCTACTTGGGAGTTAATTGGGAGTTAATTTGCTCCTATAAATACAAGTAGCAAATTAACTCCCAAGTAATTACTGCACAGTAATGCATGTATAGACACTGACTGGGAGCAAATTTGCTCCTGGTCAGCCCCACCACCAGGGCACCACCTGCAGCACTAGGACTGTTGCAGCTCTTTGCTTTTCCCAGGCCCAGCTCCAGGCCCTTAAAAGCCTGTAGGGATGCCAGGATGCCACCTGCAGCCAGCCTCTAGCTCCTGCATCTTCCAATGGAGGCCTCAGGCCAGCCCCGGCAGCCTGCCTGCACCCTGGTGCTAGTCTGTGACACTGTGTCGCTGTGCAGCTGCCAAGCCCATGGTGTCACACTGTGCTGGGTGCTGCAGGCACCTGCCAGGCCTAGTAGCACCCTGTGCCAGTCAGAGCAGCCTGCCTGGACCCCGCTGCTGTGCCCCAGTGCTGGGTGCTGCACATACCCACCCAGGCCTGGTAGCACTAGACTGCTACACAGAAGACCAGTGAGCTTCTTCCTAACATGATCCCTCCTATACAAGGTGTATTCCCCTATGCCTGTGGTTCAGTCATAGGTGGAGTCCCCCCAGGTCTCTGTGATCCCTATAAGATCGTATAGCTTGTTGCTTAGTAGGAGGGCCAGATCCTCCTGCTTGTTTCCCATGCTCTGGCATTAGTGTACAGGCAACTAAGCTTGCCAGTGGAGGCCCTAGGCTCTCTGGTAAGCTATGCAATAACCTGTCCATTGGCTGGTATTAGAGAAAGGTTCCTATTGTACCCTGGGATGCTGGTTTTGAGGTTGCCATTTCTCAGGCTTGTGTTAGTAGTTGATGGCCCATTCCCTGGAGATCTCAGTTTAAAGCCCTACCCAGGAGGTCTGCCATTCTAGCCGAGCACAGCTTCTTCCCTTTTTGTCGTGAAGTGGATGCCATGTTTTCCCAAAAGGCAGCAGTCCTTGAGGTGTGCGCCATGGTCAAAAAAGCTGAAGCCTTCATGGTAGCACCATCACAGGAGTCTTTTGTTTACTTCTTCTATGCACCTGTCCCTCCTGTACCCGTGACCTGCAACCAGGAGGACTGAGGAAAAAACTACCTGCACCCCGGACCCCCTGAGCCCAGCCCTCAGAGCCCTGTAGTGTCTCATGCTCCATCCAGGGTTGTTCCTGGCTGTATCATTCATACCCACATGGATGAGGAGCATGGGGTAGCAGACAGAGGGCTGGACAAGTTTTGGGATCCTTTCAGCCACATCTTGGATGTGGGCCCCTGGGAGGCAGCAGACCTTATAAATTAGGGGATTGGGGCAGCAGATCACTCCCTCAGTCCCGCTCAGGAGGGAGTTGCCCACCATGACCACTTTGCATCTCTTCTTTGTGGGGGCTGGCTGCCTGCCTTCTTCCAGATTTGGTGCTTCCACTGATGATTCTGCTAGTGCTATGAGAAGCTCATTCCTGTTTTCTAGTTCCAGGGGAGGAGTAACGCTGGCTCATGCCTTGGGGCCAGAGATAACCATCTCCCAGGCAACTCCAAGATGGGACTCCAGGTCAGTATCATCGTTCTCCTTCCTTCTGCTGATAGGCTTCTGTGCTCTTACCTCTCCATTCTTCAGGTATAGGGCCTGGTAGTAATAATCAGTCTCCTGCTCATGGGCCCTGATGGTGTCAAGCCTGATCAACTCTGCCTGGAGCTCCCTCATCTGGCACTCTAGAGACCTCACAAAGGAACATACCCCACAAACAGGGTGCCCTTGCTCTAGTTTCCAGATGGTGGCAGCTGTGCCAGGCAGCCCCACAGCCTGGAGCCACAGGCTCCATCTAGGTGGAGGCCTCAGTGGTGTGAGGGGGAGGGGTATGGTTCTAGCAGGGGGAGAGGCAGGAATCTTCAGGGTATAGTGTGTCCCCACCACTTTATGATGTAGTCTAAGCTACTACCAAGTACTTGAGTGTCTGAGTTTGTGGGCTTGCTGCTCAGAGCCTTGTGCCCTTTCATGTGTCCTTCCACATGAAGTCCCATGCTAACTCATGCACCAGGCCCAGAGCATGCCTGTTTGCATGCTCTGTTTGCATGGCTCCAGTTGCATGGCTCCCTGGGGGACTGGACTAAATAGGAGCCAGTGGGGAGGGCAGGGCATTACCTTCTTCAGCTCTGCACAGCTGCTACTCTGCTGCTACCTAGCACCCATTCACTGTGGGCCCCAATTACCTTCCGGCTCCTCACTGGGGGTCAGGGACAGGGTCCGCCAGAGGGTCTGCTGGTGTCTTGTGCTCATGGGGGCGTGATGGGTTTACACCCATGCATTTCACACTGGAGCCAGTCCAGGTGATCTGGACAACTTGCAGCCACCAATCCTGACTGGCCTGGTGGATCTACAGGTGGTTGGGCTGGAGCCCTAGAAGTGCATGAATGGCACTGGTGATGGCATCCAGGTGCATGTCATTGGCATCCCTGCTGGGGTCTGGCTGGCAGCAGTGTGATAGCAGGAGGCCTGGGGCACCATCACTAACCTGGCCAGGCAACTGGACCATGTGGTGGGAATGCCAGGGCCAAGACTGACTTGGGCCAGATGGCAGTTGCTGCAGTGGGCCACATGATGAGCAGGTTGGCCAGCAGGAGCCTGGGGTGCTGGATGTCACTCCTGGGGCCTGGGGGTGGAGCAGCCATGGGGTGGTAGGCACAGGCTCCAGCGACAGAGCCTCCATGTGCTGGCCCAGTGCTCTGCAGGCTGCTCCAGGCCAGGAAGGCAGGTGGCCAGGGAGCAGTGCACAGGACTGCCTTTTAAAGATGCCTGCTGGCCACAGGCAGCTGTGGCTACAGCCTTCAGCTGCTCCTGGCTGCTGCAGGGGCCCGGTGCAGGGCTAGAGGGGGTGGTAGCAGACTGCTGCCAGGAGCAGCAAATCTGTTCTCAAAACCCTGCATGTATAGATGCCTACCCAAGGTGGGTTTACTCCAAAGTAAATTACTCTGGAGTAAACCCATCCTGCAGCATTTGCACATGTAAATGTACCCACAGAGAACCTAATTTATCGTTTACTTAAAATTAAGCAAATGTATAGGTGATTCAGGCCCAGAGTGTCAGAAATCTTTATCTATACTCACTTCATTATTCAGTTGGAACATATATATTGTAGACTTTCCTTTTCAGAGAAAAAGCCAGTGAGTTAGGCCAGAAGGTCTCTACCTTTACTGTAAACTGATGAAAATCCAGTACAATCAATAATACAGTGCCTATGTTCACAAAGACAACAGATATAAAGAAAGTGGACCAAATTAACAGCTATGCCAAAGGTTATTCTTGGCCCCATCCACTATACTTAGATGTCTGAAGTATATTTCCAAGGAAATTCTGTTGCTCATGCTACTCAGAGATTGAAAAGCTATTCAGTTTTGCTTTCTTTTTTTCCTTCTCAAAATAATCCTAAAACTTGCAAACCTGAACTGAGCAATTCCTGATGCACAGTATTAATGGTGCAGTATCTCTTGATGGACTCCTCATCCTTCAGTAATAAATGGCTATTTAAATCAAGGGCATCAGAGAGAAAATATCAATATAAAATGAATGTGGAATTAAAGACTAGATGGTATGAGCTTGCTTGTCACATTAACCTTTCACTTCTTAAGCACCTCAGATCTCTATCAAATTAAACCTAGTCGGGTTTTTACTGATGCTTGCTGAAACTAAGTAAAGAATTTCTGCTTTAGCAGAGAACCTTGCTGCTCCATTCTTTTACTCCACTTATCTTCTTAAATTTATATTTGCTCCTGGTAGCATGTGATGTTGAATAATCAGTCTGGGTCCAAGGTGCTTGAGAGAAATCTCAGAACTCAGTAACACTGAGCAGTTCCAACTGCCTATGCATGTGCTTCTGTATCCACTACCCAGCTTTCCTGTCTCCAAACATAGGTCTCTTGTTGGTATAGTTTCCATTAACCCTCCCCTAAAGCAGGAGGCTTGATTGGCTGTGACTGTAGGAACAGAGCCACCAGCTTCCTCCTTGGTTCCAGTGACAGCTGCTGCACTCTGTCTGTAGACTCAGGCAAACACCTCTGCTTTGCTAATACTCAAATCATGTTTTCAAGCTTTTCTTCTTAATCAGGAGGGCTAATTTTTTTTTACTTTGTAAAGTGAAATCTGAGATTCTGAAATCCTTGCACAGCTCATTGCATTCAGAGTAAAAGTGCCTTTGCCTTAATTCGGTCCTAAATGGAAAAGCCCAGTTAATTTTAATGAGCGTTAGATCAGGATCAAGCTAAATGAACAGAGGAGGATCAGAGGAAAATGTGATCCTGGAATATGTAATACACTACCCCTGTAAGCCTCAATATGTTCATTAGGGGCTTCGGTCAGGTCTGTTCAGCTGAACCTGCAGGGGTTAAGTTGTGGCCCCCCATTGCTCCAATTGTAACACCAGCCAGAGTCTTGGGGCTACCCTTCCCTCTTCTAGCTTTTCCTGCCTGTCCCAGCAGGGAGCTGAGGGTAAGTGTGGGGCTGCATGGACATGTGGTTAGTGATGAGCGAGTGTGGTGCTGGGATAGGGGCATATATTACAGCTGTTGAGGAGGCCATGGGTGCACAGTTCAGCGGTGAGGGCATCCGTATGGTATGGGGCCCGAGGGGCCCATGGCTCACCTTGAAGTGGCCTGCGAGCATGCAGTCTTGATTGGTATGGCCCATAGGGCATTCAGTTCCTGGCTGCTTAGAAGTTAGAAAGCCCTGGCTTAAGTTAATGGGAGCTGATGAGATTCTGAGCTATATATTATGTACCTTTTTTATACAGAACAACACTAGGGGTGGTTTACATTCCCCTCCCCGTTCTGTTAGCATGTCATAAAGGTGATCATAAAAATGATCATCTTTACTGTTCTTTTCTGCAATCCCATTCATTTAAATGGAAAGCAATACTGCTTTGAGTAGCAACTCTGAACAGATGCTTTTATTGTAACAGCCACGGAGGAATTTGGACTGTAAAATTATTTTTTTAATAGATGCAGCAATTTTGTTATAATAAACTTCAGATTGCTTTCCTTTCATTTATGTGTTTGGACAACTCATGGTACAATAATTACTGGTACTATTATAGAAAAGATCCAGCTGATTTCTGGATATAATAACACTTCAGAGCATTGTGCCCAAGCACATGCCTTTGTCCCCAGTTTGGATGCACTCATGTAATTGAACCGACTGGTCTGACCAAGGCTAAGAAATATTGGGATCAGTCATCTTTCTTTGCCTCTCTCCCTCTGAGGCAACTTAACTTGTTTTTGCATTGCCGGCTGTTTTTGTTTGTTTTTTTTTTTAATTCTGTATGAACATGCTGCCCTCTTTCCTAATATTTCTCAACTGTAGTCCTTGCATCATTACTCTCTGCAGACTGTTTTGGTCTGTGTTACCTCTGTTGTCATGTTGTCAGCAATGTCCTGTTGTTGTTGAGATATATAGAGATACATATATATATATATATATGTATGTATGTATGTATGTATACCCATGCAAACACCAAGTTGTCATGGCTTGGTCTAAAAGCAGTTTTCCAAGCTTGGTCAAGATCTCTAACAGCTTAAATGAAAAACAAACAAAACCCACCCCTTTCCTAAAATGTCAGGCTCCATAAATTATTATAAAAATAGTTCTAAAGCTACTGACAAATATGACAAGTAGGTACAGTTCAGTAGGAGAAACAGCCTTTAAATAGCTGTAAATTTACAGCCGTGAAAGAGGCCACAATAAACTTGCTAGTCCTGATTAACTGTCTCCAGTACCCTGAATAAAGATTTGGCTAATATAGACATTTATTCCAAAATCATCATCAGAACGCCCTGTGGCAGTGGATGGGCAGGAGAGAGAAAAGATACATCCCCTGTGGTTATTTTTTTCTTGACCGCCATGTAAAATCCAAAACCTCCTTCCTTTTCCAAATGGCTGAGAGAATATCCCTGACAGGATGATCCTTCCTTTGCTTTCATCACCTTCATAGAGGAGACTTGCATTCCCTTGAAGGATTTTTTGTTCTGCCTCTGATATGGGAGAAGAAAATTCTTTCCTATCAACATTCACATTCTCCTCTTAGGGCACAGTTTTCCAGCCTTTCATGGTAACCTACTTGCAAAGGTTGGGAGCAACCCACTCCTCGCCAGGAAAGATGGGGTAGAGATTACTTCTGCATCCCTAGCTATCAGCAAATCTATTTCAAGAAAATCATAAAAATATTTGTCTTATACATTCACGACCGTCTCTACTGTTATAAAAGCAGCATAGTTTGGATAAAACTGCGTGTATACATTTCAAGTAGCGTGCTTATTTTACTCCTTTGTTGACACCTATAAGCTTGAAATGTCTGTTTGTTTACTGAAAGCCTAGCAGCCAGGAAGCACAGTTTGGGTTGCTGGCATCTGTCTGCAAATGTTTGGACAATGAGCTTTGAAGATAAAAGGGTCACTGTTAAGCCTTTGAGGCTTGTCACTTGAACACCTACATGAACAGCTCTACAAAATGCACAGAGCAACCTCGACTATTCAGTTATTTTGATGAGCAGCAGTTATCAACTAATGGAGGAATTATCCATGTGGAAATTATTGACAGGAAAACAATTTACTTAGTGAACGTTCTTTGACCATCTGTAGGGCAGGTCAGATAATGGGACCTGTTTATGCATGAATTATTTATTTGATACAATTATTAATTTTCCAAATTATTTGTGATTGTTATGGCACAAACCCTTCTGAAGAGTTTCACATTTTCACACACTATCTTAATGTCCAGCCATCCACCACAATGAAATGTAGGTTTCAGTGAATCATAGTATTATAGAAAGATAGGGCAAGAAGGGATCTGCAGCACACTGTAGATTCGCATTGCATTTTTAATCCACCAAGTCTCCTAAATCTGATGGGCCATCCAGTTGGGTGTCACCCATTTTATATTTGTGGCTTTGATGATTCTTCGTGAGGTATAGCACCTTGCATTTTTAAGCATTGAGGCCAAACTCCAAGTAGCCATTGTAACAAAAATTACTTGTAAGTCACTCAGTATGAAGACTTCTGTTTTCTTTAGTTTTTTTTAAAAGCTATTTTATAGCAAATGTATCCTAAGATCTCTGTATTTTTTCTACAGCAGATTTTCTGTCATGGAATTCCATCTCAACAGTTCCGATCCAAAGTCTATTGAAGGCAGTCAGTAGGAATCCTTCCGCTGACTTCACTGGACTAACAGTAGGACTATGCTCCTGTGTTTGCTTTCCATACTTTTGCTTCACATTCACATCTTTTCCACAACAGGCTTTACTCAGGTCTCACTTAATCAGATACAAGTTGTTCCTTAATGCTTTCCAAGTAAGTCCGCTCTCTACAAATGAAGGAATTTGTCAGAAGAAACCCCTACAAACCAAGAAATGTCCCAGAGACATGAGTTAATGATGCCTCAAATATCACACACATTTAAATAGTCAGGCTTTAAATCAGCCTCTCTCTCTCTCTCTCTCTCTCTCTCGCTATATATATATATATATATATATATATAAAGAGAGACTATTTGATGATTTAAATGTGTGTGTGTATGTGTGTGTGGGTGTATAAGTGTGTGTACACACACACACATCACACACACACACTCACACACACACACACACACACAGACAATAGAGAGGGAAACTTTGATAGGAATCTAGTTTCCAGTCCACTCATTGTCTCTTCATTTTCATTCAGCAAAAGAATCAAGTTTTCAATTTTCATGCATAAAAATAGTATGTCCATGCTCTCCTGTGTTTGCTTTCCATGCTTTTGCTTTACATTCACATATTTTCCACAACATGCTTTACTCAGGTCTCACTTAATCAGATACAGGTTGTTCCTTAACACTTTCCAAGAAAGCCCATTCTCTACAAATGAAGGAATTTGTCAGAGATGAAATTCATACAAGCCATGAAATGTCCCTGAGACATGAGTTATTGATGCCACAAATAACACACATATTTAAACAGCCAGACTTTAAACCAGACGCTATCTATCTATCTATCTATCTATCTATAACTTTGATAGGAATTTCGTTTCCAATCCACTCATTGTTTCTGCATTTTCATTCAGCGGAAGAATCAAGTTTTCAATTGTCGTGCATAAAAATAGCCTGTCTTTCACAAGTTTTGTGCACCTGAAGCTCTCACAAGCTCCCTGAAAATTCTGTGTGTGTACATTATTTGGAAATTTGAACCCAGTGATATTTTTGGAACAATGGGAAAACATTTTTAAAGTATAAGGTGAAATGTGTCAGTCTTTACAAACATCACCAGCAGGCGTCTCCCATCTGTGACACAGTACACTCATTCTATAGTTGTAGAGGTTCTTACTGTGCCCAATTAACATGAAGGATAAGTCAGGTGAGGAAAATTGCTGTCTCAGATGTTTTCATTTCACCTTTCAGTTTCTAGCCAGTTGCACATTTTTGTATATAGCTCTTTTCTCGGGGCATCTTGCTGTCCTTCTGGAATTCAGCCTTGGAAAACTACCTCCGGACTTTTTGTGTTGGAGGAGGCAACACTGCAATCCTGCAGATTACAGCAATTTCAGTGTGCTTCATTTTATCACAACTGAATCACTTTGTCTGCTTATCTTAGTCTCCTCCTGTTTAATGCAGAATTTTCAGGCATTTTCACAACACAAGTACCAAGATAACCCGCTCATGTTGTTATGTATTCTGGTTTGTGTACATTCAATTTGGAAATCATTTCTGTGACCACGTCTCTACAAATTTTCTGAAAATTAAAATGGTGTCTGTAATGCAGCATGATTAAGTCTGGCAGCAAACTTGGACGTGCATATCAAAGTAATAATGGCTAATAGTTATTGTTGCATCTTTAAGAGATTTTAAGGCTTTCAGAGAGTCTTTTAGTAGCATAGTGTTTCCTGTTTTCAACTGTCAAGATATTAAGAAGGAGATTTAGCAGTATGACTTTAAAATTATTGTAATGTTGGTGAAACAAGATTACCACACAGAGAGAGGGCAGCTGAGGAGGCTGTTTCATATAGTGGAGGCTATGAAAATCTATCGCTGTATTTAACAGATGAACAAAAAAGGCTGCAAACAGAGAGGAAAGAGGATATTTAATGTCACAGCTAAACAGCCATCAAAAGACAATGGGTACATGGGCCCTCCTGTGGGCCAGAGAGCAGAAAATACAAAGCCATAGAAAGGTAATTGCTCTCATCCTGAGCTCTGAAGATTAGACCTATTTTCAAATACCCATTAAATATGCTCCTGAACAACAGAATGCTAATGCTTAAAGCCATGTTTGTCAGCAGAGGGTTAAAAGAGAGAGACTCCTCATTCTTCAAAGAGGAAAGGAGGTGAAGGGGAAGCGTCTCATTTGTGTTCCCATAGAGAGATATTGTAAGAATTCAGCTGTTTTTTCTCTGTATTATTTTATATATGGTTTTCTTTACATAGCGCCTAGAAATATGGTAGACCCTATGCAAAGACTGAAGAGAAGGATCTGTTCCTGTGGGGTGGTTACATCTAAGGCCCAAATCCTGTGAGCTGCTCCAAGCCTGTTGACCACTATGCCTTCATCAGAATTCACTGAAGTCAGTGAGGATGAGCAAAGGCACAAGACTGTGCCCACAGTTAAACAGCTAGCAGGATAACAGTCCTAAGCAATTTATGCAGACGAAGCAATAGCAGAGAAGCAGAATATCATTTGTTTACCTGTTTAAGGAATACCTTATAGGGTATTAGAGGGCTCCTTTTCCAGTGTTCATGGGAAAATGAGTTCTGAGGTGTTTTGACATGTTAGTGTTACAATTAGAGTGAGCTGTAGATTTTTGGTGGTAAGGGCTTGTCCTTAGACGGACTGGTTCCCATGAAAGACAGGTTTTGGAAAGTTAGATGGTGAGTTTTTGACAATTATTTTCTACAGACAATAGATTGTTCAAGGTTTGAATGTACTGCAATGATCTTGTCAGCCATAATATCACTGCTTCAACCCCAGTATCATCATTGTGGCTAGGTTGACATTTTTTTCAGACTATGGCCTTGAAGTTAGACCTGAAATATTTGAAGGAAGGATACCTTAGAAAAGGTTGGCATTAGCATCAGATTGGCAGTGTTTTGGCCAAGATTAAATTTTTATCTAAAATCAAAGTAAAGAAGATGGGTTGCCACTACATTAATGAGGGATATGCTTAAGAAGAAGAGGTAATAAGTTAAATTTAGTATGACAACTTAAACGAAGTTGAGTGCGTGCAAGGCAAAAAGTAAAGGTTTTCAAATAGTGAAGGATTAACAAATAAAAGGGGAAAAGTAAGCTGCTGTCTCAAAGCAGTGAAATTAAGCCCATTCCAAGAAAAATCTAGAAAGGACATATCATCTTAGAAATAGCCCTTTGGCAGGTACTGTATATGACAGCTGGAAGGTGTTGCTGTTGTCAAAGTGGCTAGAGGAAGGATTAGACCAACCATACTTCAAATGCTGATGATTTAACACTAAGTTAAATGCTACTACATAGTATTCTTGGGTCTCCTCCTCTTTGAAATGACATTTCCTTATAAGGTTTAACAGATAATGTAGGGACAAAAAACAAACCAGGTTAAAAAAAGGAAAGAGAAAGAGGACCAAAGAAAACATCAGTTCAGAGTTGGAACTGAAGTAAAGTTTGAGTGGAGTTACAATAGAGGAAAGGTAAATAGAAGCAAGAGAGTGGAATTAGAAAGGCTAGAAAGGCAGTCTGGCAAAAGACTAAACTGAGATCACTTACAGTCAAACTAAATAATCAGAGATAGAGAATCACCAGCCGTGGAAAAATGCGCTTTTAATGTTTTAATGATAGCTTTGAGTTAAAGAGGGAGCTTCTGAAAAGGGAAAAGAAAAATTCAGAAAATCCATCAGAGTTAGACAGCTGCAACAACCAACAGAGATCAACATTTCTTCCATTTTCTGCAAATAGGTATTTTGTTGTAACTTCTTGCCAGAAAATTGTGGTATGGCTGAAAACTAGGCACGTTTGCCTCATAAAACATGGAAGGTAATACATTGTCAGTGAAATCACAATTGAACTGAAGTAGAATCATCTGTTTGCTGTTTTGTTTAAAATTTATTGTTAGAAACTTTCCATTGCAAGTTAAAAAAAAAAGAATTAAAAATAGAAATTGTGATATCTATATTAAATTACAGAGGAGAAACATCTACAAAACAGAATTTTCTGTTAGCAACCCAGACATCCAGTAGACTGGAAAGAAAAGGAAAATGTTTTGAAGAGGTGTTCTACTTTGTACAAAATACTTAACTTGTTGGGGAGAGTAAGAATGGCCATTCAGCATGGGGATTAAGGCACTGCCCCAGGTATCAGAATGAATTCAGGGAATATTTAATTATTTATAAAGAGTAGAACATCTCCAGCAGGAGAAATTATGAATACCCCTCAACAGAATACCCAAGAGTTTGGCAGTCAGGGGCACTCAACTAGGCCTGGGACATGCAAATTAAAATAATTATAAACAGAAAAAGGAATTATACCAGGGTCTCCAGCATTGTGGGTCAGTGTGCTAGGTCCTGGGCTCAACTATCTACCTCCCCAGCCAGTAGTTTTGAGAAAATGTCACTCCTCACATGTTTTCCAGCCCAAGCTGTTTGGCAATTTTGCATTAAATTCACAAATAGTTTTGAGAAACCAAAACTCTGCTTTTTGGCAAATATGTTATTTGCCTTTAAATAAATGTTCATCTCTAGTGGTTATTGTCTTCATGTAAGCAGAAACTAGTGCTGCAGCTGCCAGTTTTTTCTTAAAAAGACAAAAAAAAATCAACTGAGTCCATGTTTTCTAAGATGCCATGATATTTACAGGCATATGGTTGCCAGCTGCTGTCAGACTCTCACTCCAACAGGCCAAGCTCCATATTGTTATGTTCAGTGTCAGTTTGCCATATATTAGGTTTAAACCAAGTATGAAGGAAGAATAGCACTAGAACTTTAAGAGCCTCTGTTTATCATTCTTGCTTTCTTGCCACATTGAAAATAATATTAGAGTTTAAAATGATCATTAGCTCTTGGGCTGCTTGTTTTCAGGGTGTTCATTTTTCATACTGTCCAATATATTTAAGGAAAAATGCCAATCATATTACTGATACATCAGTATTGGGCACAATGAGAAAAACACTTTGCTCTGCTGCTTTTCCTGACTGTTCCTGTGCATGCAAATGAAGGTTACAGTGGTTACAGAGATCATTCTAATATACTAAAGGGCTTAGTCTGTCTGTCTGTATGTCTGTCTGTCCATAATGCTTTGCAGCAACTGCACATGCACCCCCGAGAGGGCTGGTGGCAATTGGCTGGGCAGACTCCACCTCGGGCAGGGAGGCCATTGGATGCCCCGCTGCTCCAGGGGAAGAGGTGGAGGTGGGTGAGGAGGAGGGAGCCGCTGCTGTCACCACCACCGCCACCTCAGGCAGAGAGGTGGTTGTGGTTGCTCAGGGGGAGAAGGCATTAGGCAGAGGCAGGCAGCGGGGAGGGAGCTGCTGCCACCACCACCACTGCCACCACCTCAAGCAGGGAGGTGGTTGCAAGCCCTGCTGCTCCTTTCCCCCAGCTCGCCTCTGCCTCCAACACCACCTCAGGCAGTAGGGGTGTGCAAAACAGGCCATATTGGATTCAGATTTGGCCTGAATTGGGGACAGTGATTTGATTTGTTGATTCAGATCAGTGTCCCCAATTCGATTCTGCCAAATCTGAAGATTCAATGCTGATTCGGACAATCAGCGATTCGGCCATAGAAACAGCTTTAAATGTTTATTCTACCTACCTTGAGGTACCAGGCACAGCTTGTGAATGCTGCAATGCTGGGGCAGATGTAGCATCCCACAGGAGCATGGGGAGAGGCAGTTGCAAGCCCCACTGGTCTGGGGGAGAAGGTGAGCAGGGAAGGGAGCTGCTGCCACCAGCACCTCAGGCAATAAGGCGGGGGAAGCCCCACTGCTCCGGGGCAGGAGGTGGAGGTGAGCGGGGAGGGAGGGAGCTGCTGCACTGGAGGCTGGAGAAGAAATGCCCATCAAGAATGATGGGCAGGGCGTGCCTCCAGCGGAGCGAGTCAAGTGGGTGCAGAGTGGGGAGGAGGGGGGTGGGTGGGTGCTGTGGGGCTGGGTG
>NW_005842409.1:447518-449273 GCF_000455745.1 Alligator sinensis | reverse complement strand
CAAGCTTGCCCCCCCACACACTGTTCCTAGGAAGTCATGGCAGCGGTGCGGGGGGTTGGGTGCCAGTGCTCTTCCCCACCCCCCGCCATTTTTGATGAGCAATTGGCTAGTAGTAAAGATAACCCAGTCCTCATTCCTAAGATAGTTTCATAGATTTCATAGACATTAGGACTGGAAGGGACCTTGGAAGATCGAGGCCAGCCCCCTGCCCTGGGGCAGGAAGTCAGCTGGGGTCATAGGATCCCAGCAAGAAAAACATCCACATTTTTCTTGAAGGCATTCAAAGTAGGTGCTTGAACCACCTCTGGCGGCAGGCTATTCCAGACCTTGGGGGCTCAGACAGTAAAGAAGTTCTTCCTTATGTCCAGCCCGAAATGGCCTTGCAGGAGTTTATAAACGTTTGACCTAGTCATCCCTTGGGGTGCTCTGGTGAGCAAATGTTCCCTCAGATCCTGGTGAACCCCCCTTATAAACATATAGTTGCTACTAGAGGTGGCCATCAGATCACCCCTGAGCCTGCGCTTTTCCAGACTGAAGAGTCCCATAGCTCTCAGCTTCCCGTTGTAAGGTCTGTTTTCCTCACCTCTGATCATGGTGTTGAGCCTCTGATGCACACTTCCATAAATGCTTACCCTGACTAATTGACTTATAAATGCTTACACTGACAGCCAGTATTGACTGATCATAGAAGCCTTAAGGGCCTTGTTACACCTTATGCTGTGAGTTGTAGAAATGTTGATCGGTGTTAGTGCTAGCTTGGAGTTTAGAGCAGTCACACCTAGAAACTTCCTCTGACTGTCTCCCACCTGCACAGCTGTGACTTGCCACTAAAGGCCTGGTGAGCAGGGGTAGGACTAGGAGCTGTAGCTATGAGTTGCCACTAGAGGGCTTGTGAGCTGGGACAGGTTTCTATCCCTGTTCTTTGCGGGTGGATACGACAGATCCTGGGATACTGAATTACTTCAACTTGGGTGGTACACCTGTAGTGAGTTGCCAAAACTTAATGGAACAGGAGCTAGATAGTGCAGATCAGAGATAATCCTGCCCTGGAGTGGTGTAACATTGAGTTGCATACTGAGTGCTTAAACCCACTTAAAGTTGTTAATGTGTGGACAATCCAGAGGTTAAGAGCTCCAGGAGCTGCCCCATTACTGTGCAACAAGCTCCTAAAACAATCTTAAAAGGTTATCTGATCCATCCCTCTGCTATAAACAGCAGACCATCCCTGACAAAAGTTTATCTTGCCTGTTCTAATCCTTCTGCAGTAGGGATACCACAACTTCCCTAGGTGGTCTGCTCCCATACTTAACTGTCCTAAGATTTAGAAATGTTTCTCTTGATATCTAATTTAAACCTTCCTAGCTGTAAACATGGATGAAAACCTCTTGTCCTGTGTTTGGTACATATGGAGAATATTTGATCATTGTTCTTTCTCGTAACAACTTTTAATACTTAAAGAATATTATCATGATCATTCAGAGGTCTGTTTTCTAGACTAGATAATCTTAACGCGTTCAACCTACCCTCATAGATCATGTTTTCTAAATTGCTTATGTTATTTTTCCTAAAGTGGGGTGTTCAGCATTGGACCCAGTAATCCAATGGAATCCTCACCAATGCTGTGAACAACAGAATATTTACTTCTTGTATCATCCATATCACACCCTCTTGGCACATCCAGAAAGAGATATTCCTTTTTTGGCAACAGCATAATATTGACTCCTGTTGAATTTGTGGCCCACTATAAACTGAAGA
>NW_005842409.1:435515-447487 GCF_000455745.1 Alligator sinensis | reverse complement strand
TTCCTGCTGTTTAGCCAGTTTTTCCATATTCTGTATTTGTGCATCTGATTTTTTTCCTACCTGAATGTAGTGCTTTGCGCTTGTCTGATACTGTTGATTTACACACCGTCAAGTCTGTTACTAGAATTTTGTCTTGTATGTGCAAGTTTCCCATAAAATATAACCTGAATTTCAGCTCTAAAGATCATTAATGTTTATTTACCAATATCTTGTTATTTTATTTATTAAGTTTGTCACTAAGCTCTGCTTTGCATAAACTCATGCTTGCTCATGCATACTTTATGAATATAGAAATTAGTATCTCATTAACTTGGTAATTAGGCCAAAGATAAACAGCTGTTTGGTTGCCATGTGGGGCAAAATTTCTATTGAAGTTCCTTACCTTCCATACGTAGTTGTTTTTCTGGAATATTTACCCTAGAAAATAGAATATGTTGTAATTTTGAGCAAAATTTAAACTCAGTGTGGGAAAAGGTTGCATGCATTAGCTATTAGATTTATGCATTATCTTTTTTAAGTAATATCATTTTTATTTATTATCTATTTGTGTTGTCACAGTGTTTAGTGGATCAAATAAAGTTCTATACACACACAGAACAAAACCATGGTCCCCGCCTCAAACAACTTGCAGTTTAAGAAGAAAACAGATGATACAAACATAGAGGAGGGTCCTAGGAAACGATGAGATTGTTTAGCTCAATTTGTTTTAATTGGTAAATGCTGAACCTGTACTCAAAGCTTTTTGGATATATAAGACTTTTAAAATCTAGATATATATTAAGAGTTCCTTTTGCAATATAAACAGTTGTGAAATGTAGTGCTTTGTGATATTTAAATATTAGACCATTTATCTGGAGTAGCCTCTGGTCTGCAGGCCAGATCTGGCTATATCATCCAGCTCACAGGGTTCCCCATGGGTCTGGAAATTTGGCAGCAGGGGAGTGATGGCAGCATTAATTGCCAATCTCCTGCTGCCACATTTCCAGACCTCTGCAAGGGCAGGCTGGTATGTGGCTGGATCCAGTATGTAGGGTTGGACTGGTGCATGGGGCCAACATGCTGGATTACACACAGGGACCAACCCTGTCCTTCTTTTCTAGCTCATGGGGCTGGGAAATTGATTCAATTCAGAGGAGATTCAGCCCAATTCGGTGGCTGAATCTCCAAATCTAAATCAAATCAGGAACCCCATCAATCTCTCTAAATCAAATCAGAAGCCTCCAATTCAATTTGGAGAGATTCTATGATTCAGACATAGACACAGCTTTATATGTTTTTTCTACATACTTCAAGGTACCGGGCAGCCCCTGAGTGCTGAGATAGTGGGGCAGATGGAGCATCCCACAGGAGCACAGGGGAGTCCCCAGCATGCTTGATGGTGGACCCAGAAGTAGAAGTGGAACGGAAATATATTCTATCCTGCTGTAGTCTTTCTGAGTTCCTTGTAACAGAAGAATTGCTCTAAAATTTTCCATCATAAAGAAACAAGTAAGAGCTTAGAGCTGGAATTTTTTGAGAGGGGCTTTGTGTCTATAAACGTTGAGAACTACTGTCCAAGCACATCAGCCATTTTGGGGTGATTTAAGAAAGGTCACTTCTGCTTTCCCAAGGTGGCATGGCAAGTTGTATGCAAAGATTCCTACATAAAATGTAAACATCTTTTCATCTTGGGATACATGGAAGAAAGAACAACATTGTCCCAGGTGAAAATAACACATATTTTATTATGCACAGATCCAGCAGAAACAGGATTTTTGGGTCACTTTTTCAATTTGTTAAAATTTTTCCCTCTCACATCTCTCCAAGATAAAATGGAACTTATGAATGTACTTGGACCTTCTGCTTATATGAACTGGAGTATTTGTGATACTGGGAAGAAATTAAATGCCACCTTTAAGATTATTAAGGGCAAAAAGAGGTTACTAAGTGGATCTTCATCTCAGAATCCAGAAACCTGTTCATGTGATATGTGTAGCTTGTTATCTAACCAAAAATGATGGAATGACTGAATATTCTCAAGTTTCTTTCTGCCCAAGTCATATTTTTTAACTGATTGCTGTAGCCTTTTGCGTCATCTTTAGAAATGGAAAATATGTCATTATAGTTGGGTTTTTTCCTTGAGGAAACAGAATGTACCACAGTTGGAAAGTTTTCAGGTTTTCATCAGCTGCTCTTGAAAAAACATATGATCACACCATGGGTGCTCTGAATCTCACCAGCTGAAAATGAAGAAATGAATTGCAGAATGCTTTAAGATGTGAGGCATTGGGAAGACTACATGTATTCAAGCCTATTTCTTTCCCTTATAAATGATGGTTGTATTTTCTGAAGCAGAAACTGTAATGATAGTGTCTAGTAGAGGAAAAATCTTTGGTGAGAAATATTGGGTATTTTACTGAGAGTAAAAATGGTCTGGAAGCTGATTTGTAGTTTATCTAAATTTCTCAGGATGCTATTAAATATTCACAAATACATAACAGGATATAGGATATGTTTTTGATATTGAAGTTTGCATTAAATATTAGAACAAGGCAAATATTTTAAAGAGAGATTTGTATATGATTGTTTCCTTTGCTGAAGTATTGATGCCATTTGAAGTCAAAGGAATCCTCAGGTGCTAGATCCTATTAACATTTTTATTATTTGTCAGTTGAACCTGATCACGCCTCCAAGATCTGTATATGGATTTTCCCATATAGAGGAGAGCCTTGATCAGCATCATCATCTTCCCTTTTCTCATCTGCCCAACACAGATCCCAAGGGTCCATGAACGTGAAAGAAGCAGGGAGTAAATACATTAGTAGAGGAAAGGATGAAGTGGGATAAGACATACTTAATCTCCCTCAACAGGGGTCTAAAAGGAAATTTAATACAGCCTAAGGCTTTAATGGGTTTCCATGCCTTGCTCCCAAATTGTGTCTGTGATTGAGATCCTTATGTAAAGACAGTTGCCAGCTACAGAAGTCTTACTAAGGGTGCATGAAGTTACATGTTGTTCTTAGACAATACTAAATCTGTAGAAAGTTAAGCAGTGTTAAAGTTAGAACATGCTGTTAACAGTTGAATGTTTTTTGCTTGCACAGCTCTGGCTTCCCACCAGAGGGCTGGTGAGCAGTGCTGTGGCTAGGAGCCAAGACACCTGGGCTCCAAACCTACTCTGGATGGCAAGGAGGGGGTGAGGCGGGAGAGAGCTGAGGCTCAGTTTGGTGTGTCCTGAGATGTTGGGGGACTGCAAATTGCTTGTTTTGTCTCCATGGACCAGAGTGAAGTTAGCTAGCATGGCACAGAGTTAACCCTCACCCAAAGTGGGAATTTGAGAAGTTCAGGGGGCACTTAGTGTGGGTTAACCAAGTCTAACATGTAGACACTCTCTTTTTATGAGCCCTTAGTATGGCCTAAACGTAATGTGCAACTTCACCTTAACATGTATCCAGTGCAGCTGTGCTGACAGCTAGCTTCTGCAGACTAAATAATGGCCTTGAGGACTCTATATGGATGACACCGATCTCTTTCAGCAGGTATGACATGAATTAGGAATGCACCCTATTTTCCTCAGTCGAGTAACTTGAGGATGGCATCTTTGTAGATGTTCCCTTTCTTAGCCCCTATCCTTTCCTGAACAAGGGCTTTGCATGACACAGCCCATTATTCATAGATTTAATAGATTTCATAAACATTAGGGCTGGAAGGGACCTCGGAAGTTCATTGAGTCCAGCCCCCTGCCCAAAGGGCAGGAAGTCAGCTGGGGTCATAGGATCCCAGCAAGCTAAGCATCCAAGTTTTCCTTGAAGGTGTTCAATGTAGGTGCTTGAACCACCTCTGATGGCAGGCTATTCCAGACCTTGGGGGCTCGGACAGTAAAGAAATTGTACCTTATGTCCTGCCTGTACGGTCTTGCAGTAGTTTATAACCGTTTGACCTCATCATCCCTTGGGGCACTCTGATGAACAAATGTTCCCCCAGATACTGGTGGTCACCCCTGATAAGCTTATAGGTGACCATCAGATCACCCACCCCTGAGCCTGTGCTTTTCCAGGCTAAAGAGCCCCATAGCTCTCAGCCTGTCATTGTAAGGTCTGTTTTCCTGACCTCTGATCATGGGCGTGGCTCTTCTCTGGACTCTCTCAAGCTTCTCCACATCCTTTTTAAATTGTGGGGCCCAAAACTGGACGCAGTACTCCAGCTGCGGCCTCACCAAGGCTGAGTACAAGGGGACAATGACGTCCTGGGATTTGCTTGAGAAGCATCTATGGATGCAAACTAGTGTTTTGGTTGCTTTACTAGCCACAGCATTGCATTGAAGGCTCATGTTCATCTTGTGGTCAATGATGACCCCCAAGTCTCTTTCTTCTGTAGTGCTAGCCAGTGTAGCATTGCCGAGCCTATAAGGATGCTGCAGGTTTTTCCTCCCAAGGTGGAAAACCTTGCATTTTTCAGTGTTAAACACCATCAGGTTCTCGTCCGCCCATTTGCTGAGCCTGTCCAGGTCAGCCTGGATCGCCTTCCTGTCTTCAGGTGTGGATGCTTTACCCCAGAGTTTGGTATCATTGGCGAACTTGGCCAGTTTGCTTCTGACTCCAATGTCCACATCATTAATGAAGATGTTAAACAATATGGGTCCAAGGACAGAGCCTTGGGGGACCCCACTGGTCACAGGGCACCAAGACAATTGATTTCCATCAATTACCACCCTCTGGGTCCAACCACAGAGCCAATTTCCCAGCCAAGGGATCGTGGTGGACCCAAGGCCACAATTGGCCAGTTTCACCAAGAGGTGAACATGGGATACCAGATTGAAGGCTTTTTTGAAGTCAAGGTATATGACATCAATCTCTTTCCCCTTGTCCAGGTGATAGGTCATCTGGTCATAAAAGGAAATGAGATTGGTCAAGCAAGACCTACCTGCAACAAACCCATGCTGGCTATTCCTCAGGATGTTGGTGTTGGCCAGTCCATTAATAGAGATGGCTGTGCCTGCCTGGCCTTGAGCAGCTGCTTGTGTGCTGCTTTGGCTTGGGCGGTCAATGATGGATGTACTGGTGTTCTGTGTGGCCCCTGAGGTAGGTATATATCACCTCAGTGACTGCCCCCACACTTGCCTGCTATGACTTTGAATGTAATACCAGTGGGGGGGAAACCTCTAGAGGTCCCTCAGTGGTGGGTAGTCCGCTTGACGGCTGCCTGTGGTGCTCCACCTCCTCTACACCCCTGCCTTACACCAACCTCTGGCAGGCCACTAGGTCTTGAGGTGGCTGTTCCTCTGATATGGCTGCATCCTTGACCTTGATACTTCCCACAGGCTTCGTGTCCTGAGCATTTTTCCCCTACCGTGGTCCACAGATCTACTATCTTGCCTAAGCCTGGCCTCAACACCCTCGGGGACACCTCAAATCAGGGAAAACACAAGACCAAAACAAAAAAAAAGAGGAAGGAAGGAAACAGCAATGCCGGCATCCCTCTGTTGCCCTCAGTTTCCCGAGCCAGGTCCTTCCTAGGCTAAGAGACTTAATTCTTGCATCTTGCTCACCATGTCACCACAGAACCTCCAAAAAAGAGAAAACAAAAAAAATGAATGAAACAAAAAAATACAGCTTGGGGGGGGGGGGGTGTCTATTACGTTGCTTCCTGGCCCTATGGTCAGGGCACAATGGGGTCTCCTTGTTGCTCCCCCAATGGGGTTTTCTTTGCCTCTGTCCCCGCCAACCTATCTTCTGTACCTGGTACCTGGGAACATTCGGGGAGATGACCCGTTGTCCCTCCTGGGCTTGCTATGGCTCCTTCTTCTGGGCCATTGCCTCTCTCATGCTGTTGAGTGTGGCTTGCAGTGCTGTTCTCGCTCAGCATTGTCTGCAGTGTCCTGCCTTCAGCGTCCTGCGGTCCTCCGGGCTTGAGTCCTCCACCGCCCATACTGCAAGCTGCTGGCACCTCTGTTGCTGCCCCCTTTCCAGATTCTTCTTCCCTCCATGTGCACTGGCCGCTGCCAGTGTAGAGAGTCTCCGCTGACTCTCCTCCCTCTCCCATTCCTCCTGCGGCAGTCTTTTTTATTTCCGCCGGCCGGTGATTGTTGATGATGTCACCAGCCGGTCTCAGCTGAATAAAGGCATGGCTTATAACCCACGCGGGCTCCTCTCTTCGTTCTTTCAACTCTGTGTTTCCTGTTGCTGGTAAGTAGTTATCTTTTTTTTTTTGCATTTTTTTTTACATGGCCCCTACTCCTGGAGCCCCCCGGTGCGGCTTGGGGCCCTTTTGTGTGACTGCTCCTGGGACAATGGCCATATACTGTACAAAATTTGCCACAAATATGTGGCCGAAGTGAGCTTACTACTACTTTCTCCTACTTGTGCATTCCTTCAGTGTATTCAAGGCTCACTAGTGCAAATGTTCACAAGAAGTGTATTTTTAGCTTGGATGCTTGGATTTTCACAAAAACCACGTCTTAATATTTGCTTTCTAAGAGCCTTGTGTATAATAAGAAATGATGCCAACTGACTTTTGTGATCAATCACAATTAAGCAACACAATTCAAATTTTTACATAGCAAGCTGCAAAGTAAATGATATACAGGAAACATTCTGCAGAATAATTTTAAATAATACATTTACGAGAATAGTGGCATTTGCAAAAAGGAAAAAGATGTGGCATTCATCAAATGAGATGTTTGTAATGAATTACTTGCTCATCTCCTAATTATTATTCATATTTGTTTGGCATGTTTTAACTATAAAGCTGCTAAGTATCTTAGGGCAGTTAGCTGCTGTGGAGGATGGAGGGCCTATTTTCCTGAAAGCATGGTTGTGTTGCAACTGTCATTGATTTTTCTATATTAGAAAACCTCATTTGTTACTTTCCCAGCATTTACTTGTTACCAGATAATTTTCACTTGAATTTCACCAGCTCAAATTCATAATAGTAGGGACTTTGCAGGGGAGGGTAACCAATTACACTCCTGCAGCTAAATTTTGATCGCATTTGCATCACTGGAAATGAGATCAGTATTTGGCCACTGGCTTTCACCTATCTAGGATGTGTCTCTCATCAGTATGAAATAGGTTCAGTTAGTGAAGTGTAATGGCAGTGCAGTTGGTAGTGGCTCATTCTGGTTTCCCTCTAGCCTGTGATACTAATTTATATATAGTGGGTATATCGACCAGAGGCAGGATTTTGCACTACAGCTAAAGCAAGGGCAAATCAAATCAAGCGTTGCTCTGAAATGTTATCTACTTGAACTGATTTTTAGCTAGTTTCGAGTCATTAAGGACCTTGTGCTGGGTTCTGCTGTGTGCACACATAATTTCCACTGGATTCAAAGGCATATGTATTCACAAATCTTATTTCTTATCTGTGCTGCCTTAATAACAGAATAAGGATGTGCTTGAAATGAAATAAGGTCTCATATTTTAACTGGGCCTGTGATGATGAATCCTGAAAATTAAAGAGTGACCGTACATTTTAGTGCAAGGTGTTAAGGAGGATGGTGGACTTAGCGAACCAGAGTGAAGAAGAAAGCTGGTTCCAAGAAACATAGCGGTTGTAGCCAAAAATCTGTGGGAGGAAAAGTGGTGTAGTCAGCACATTAGAAGGTGAATCTTGGTCCAGAGAAAAGCACAGCAGGTGAAAGAAAAGGAAATGCACAAACTGGAAGCACGGTTTTTGGACAGCTTGACTTTGAAGTAAGCAGTAATTTATATGCGATCATGAGGAAAGCAGTGAAAAGCCTCTGCTGGAAGCAAAGGGGAATTGGGACATTTTCATTGCCAACCAATCTGTTGCTTTAAAAAACACTGAACCCCATTCCACTGGGAACACTGTGGGTTTTGCTCCAAGTTACACAGGACCCCAAATAGGTTAACAGCCCAGTACCTGCTTGAAGAATTTTGAAAGAGCTTTCATTTTCTTTGGCCCCCCTATTCCTAAAATTAAAGCCTAACAATAGATTCTTAGAGTGTTGCGGGCAGGAGGACTATTAAAGAAATTCTGGGCAGAAGGATTTTGTCCGTTTCTCTGAATTGTTAATCCTGGATGTGTCCATTTGTCATCTGATTATGGACCTAAAAAGTGTTCTGGGAG
Source organism: Alligator sinensis (assembly GCF_000455745.1). NCBI lineage: Eukaryota > Metazoa > Chordata > Crocodylia > Alligatoridae > Alligator > Alligator sinensis. The sequence goes on along the minus strand of NW_005842409.1, from coordinate 439,420 downwards.
GTTATTGATTCCTTCATTCTCATTCCAATCTTGTGGTTATTTTGGTTAATGATTCTATTGATTTTACACTCTGCATCACTCCCTACCCCATGAAACCCATTCAAGCTCTCAAATTGGTACACACTCATGGGAAAGATAGGCTTGTCACAAAGACCTGTCTGTCTATCTGTCTTGCACTCATCACAGTGATAGTTCACAAAGAGGCTACCATTAACTTGCTTCCTGTTTGCAAGGCTGAATTTATATTGCTGAATTTCAGTTTTCAAGGGCTTGTTCTGTTTTGGCAAGGGCATGCTAATGGACTCGTCCATTTTATGTGGTATGTTTAAAGTCGTCACTCAACACTTTTTGTAGAGAGGGTGACAGGCCAGAAGATGAGACATCACGTACACCACACCTGCTACATATCATTTCCTTTTCATTGTCTTCTGTTTAGGGTTGGTGATGAGATATACTTCTGCCCAGTGACTGGTATAGAGCCATGGTGGGCTTTGACTGCACGATTAGCATACTTAACCTAGTGCTATGAATGCTTGAAGAGTACTGTGTCCCTGGATGCACAGGTGAAATACAACACATGATGAGTTTTCAGTTTCGAAGCAAGCACATTATATGATGAAAAATTTTAGAAAGGGTTTGGTAGCTTTAGGAAAATCCAGGAGGTGCTGTTTCATGACTTCTCTGACAAAAGGAAGAAAAATATTGACTAACACATTCTGCTTTTAAAAACATTGTCTAGTGTATGCTCCCAGTAAAGGCTGTATTTTGTTGTTGTTGTTATTATTGACTGTAGCATCTAGCATAAAAGAGCCCTGCTCCTTGACTGCATTTCTGAAACTCTTCTCGACTATAAATAAATGGTAATAGCCCTGTGGGAAGGTCAGCAAGTATTCTTTGGGTGCTTGTACAGAAAAATACATTCAATAAAATAAACTGAAATAGATGCAAACGTCTTTATTGCTATTCACAAATTACCCATGAAAATACTTTAATTGTTAGTTTTTGTTATTCCTAATTGTTCTGATACTGCGTGTGAATGTAGTTCAGCTTTGCTGCTATACCCATACTGTTTGCTATCACGCTGTTGTTTATTATTCTTTTACTTATGCAAGCAGGTGAGTGTCACAACACTCAGGTAGGATATCAGCCCTGTCAGAAAGATCTTACAACTCAGGGCCCACTTCTGCAGACAACACTTGTGAAATTCTGATGAAGTCAATGGGGCTTTTTACAGATTTAGGAATTTGCCTGTGCTGTCCTCCTTGGAGGATGGAGGCCAGATTACAGACATGGCACAATTATGGGGAGTAATATGATTCTGTGGTTCTACCCTAGAATCCAATTAGAAGTGTGTGGTCTCTTGTTTGGGGAGAAAATTTGGGGCCAGACCCAGATTGGTTTGTAGATGCCACCATTTAGGCATGCAATAGCTAACATTTAAGTGCCTGGTTCTAGGCCCTTGTCAGTCTGGGGTAGTTTCAGACCCTTATGTCTTAGGTAGCTTATTCTGCAAGCATTGTGAAAAGAGTTGATTTTTAAACAAGGAAAGTATAGTAGTTAAGCAACACAGCTCACAGGGGGTGTTCAATAGATGACAGAAGGAGGCATGAGGATGGTTACATCACAAACTGACAAACGTGTTCTTTCCAAGTAAAGAGTTGCACTCCTTCCTAAAGGACCACTCTTGTTCAGACGCTGGTGAGGTGACTCTGCGATGTATAACTGTGAAGGACCTTTGGGATTCCTCAAGGTGAAAGGTGTTATAAATGAAAGAAGATTATTACTACTTTTGTTCTCTGCCTATGTTTCTTGTTTGGGATTATATTCTTGAGTCTTCATCTCCCTTTCACAGTAATTTTCAGTTCAAAACAAAACCCTTGTAGGCATAGACAGAACTAGGCCCTATAAAATGCTAACTTTTCCTTCCTTCCTTCCTAGCTCCATGTGAAAATGGTGATATAACTTGTATGTGCTATAGTTAGGGATGAATGTCGGCAAACTAAGAGACAGTTGATGTCCCTTTTGAATTTTAGTACCGTTCACTAGAGATTAAATTAGGTCTTTTGAAAATATATTCTGTGGAACAAGTAAAACTGTTGTATTAAGTATAAAAGCAAAAGCCGAAAAATGCTCAGCATGATACAGTTCTTTCTTTGAAGGGCTAAACTATACTTGACATTTTATTAAATATCTATCATACAGTGTATTTAATCTTTACAGCAAGAGCAATTGAGAATACAGGATTTTTTCATGTAAACATGTGTACATATTTGTGTGTGCATGCACATATATTTTATACATAAACACATACGCACATGTGTGTGCATCCACACACATACATGCACACGCACATGCACATGCACATGCATACTCTTTCTCTCTTACATTCCAGAAAATCATAAAGCACTTTATAAATGGATATGTATTTATATATTTTAGACTGCTGTGAAGTGTTGCTAGGCACAGTGAAACAGCTGCTATGTTGTACTTCACAGATGGCTGAACTGATTCTGGTATGTACACAAGTACACAGCAACCATATAGAGCAGTTTAAGGCTGGATGTGGAAAATGATATGAAAACTTGACTGGCTTAGCTTATGCTACTGTATATGTGCCATTTTTATAGTGGACTGTCCCAAGATGGCCTGAGGTGGTGCTGGGTAGTACCAGCCCATGGGCTCAGCCTCCTGTATGATTAGAAAAGCCAGAGAAACTCATGAACCTCCGGGATTCCCCTAATTCTCTTCTTTCCTACTGCCACTTTGTTTTATTGTGGAGTCAGAGGTGCAGAGGAAGAGCTTGGAGACAAGGCCCCCTGTGAAATCATGAAAGGACTGTAGGGAAGTCTGGCACTGTGAGGGCTTCTTTCAGCTTTCCTGGGACTGGGAAGGCCATAGTTACATGTGTCAGTGAGAAGAAGTTGGATAGTATGAGGTTAGAAACATACTTCTTTGTCTATTTAATAAATGACAGCTCAGATTGCCCCACAATCATGTAATTCCGGAAGGTGAACCTTTAAGGAAAACACCAAATATCATAAGACTAGTGCTACATTTATGGGAGTTGGCAATACTACATGAAAAAGAGGAAGAAATAACAGATGGGGGTCAGTCTTGCCTTATTGGCCGTGTCTACATGTTGCCCTAGGGCGATATAGTGATGCACTGTGTTACCATATGGTATGCGATGGTGACATAGCAATCACGTGCGTCTACATGTAATCACAACCTACATTGCTGTAGTGGTGTGCTCCCCAGGTATAGTGCTCCACTACAGCAAAGTAGTAGCAAAATTTAACCAAGTTCCATGCACATGACACAATAATCACCCATACTGCACTGTACTACTAAAGCATGGTGACATGTAGATGCACCCATTGTGTAGAAAAGTGGGAAGACTGATGCGGCCTATGACTGGATTGTGGAAACTGGGTTGTGTTTGTCTCCAGAAGGGGAACATATTGTCTCGGCCGGGTGGAGCCGACCGAGGGAAACGCTGGTTAATTAAGCGAACGTCAGGTGGGCTGGTGGATGGAGAGGCGAGACAGCGTATTGGTTGTATAAAGAAAGCTTTACTTACACTGCCGATGGTCACAGTGCAGGGAGGAAACTTGCTTGAGTTGCAGTTGCACACAAACAAACACAAGTGAGATCTCTTCCGAACCGCACCGAGATGAGCCGTCGATGTACGACTCCATGAACGTTTCACACGGGGGATACGTCAAATTTCCACTATGACGGGGAGTGGCTAGAAGCTGATCAGGCCCCTATATCCTCCTCCAAGACACACGCGGAGTTTGCTAGGCTCCACAGCGCTCTTAGAGTTCTCCACGGGATGGTTGTGGAGTCCTCCAACTTGGGCGGAAACTGCTCTAACCTTTTATTGGCTAGCGAGCCAATTGCTA
>NW_005842409.1:433492-435342 GCF_000455745.1 Alligator sinensis | reverse complement strand
CTGTAGGTATGGTGCCGGGTGTTCCTCCCCAGGTGCATCACCTTGCACTTGTCTGTGTTGAACCCCATCCTGTTCTCCTCCGCCCATCCTTGTAACCTGTCAAGGTCCGAGGTATCAATGAGTGAAGAGTTTCTAAATGACACCCTCCCGTGGTATTTTCTTTGAACAGAGACCCCATATTCGGGATGATGCACAACAATAGTTTGTGTACTTTTATCATATATTTTTTCCCATGAAATTTGTATTATGGTTTCATTCATGTCAATCATACATTTTAATGTGACATTCTTTCCCCAAACTGCTGTTACGTGTGGATCAACAACTGGTTTAACTAAAGCACCACAGCATAGATTGGAAAGAAACAGTGTAAGAACAAGTTCTAACCCAGCGAACATTTGCTGTCTCGATGTCCCGAAGGTGCTGCGATTTGCTGCTTGGTAGATCTGGCGATCGAGCAGCTGTAGATTGCTGCTTTGTCACTGCCGGACCTGTAAGGGGACAAACAAACAAACAAACAAACAAAACAAACAAACAAGAAAAAGGAAAACTGGGAGAACAGTAGGGCGGCGAATTAGCCAGTTGTGAGCTATGATGGGCGACCAGGCTCAATCGCCTTCTAGGAGCACAGAGTAGGTGCTGGTATATTGCTCGGATTTGTAGACGGCTCCCTTGTACACTCGCAGATGTGGCCAACGAGGGTCTGTGCTGGTCGGTCCCTGGAACGTTGACCGGGAGGGCTTGCAACACCCATTCTTTCAGCTTTAGGTCCTTGATCCTGGGAACTTCCAGGAGGCTGATGCCCCCTAGCACTGCTTCTAGCGCGCGTCAATGGTCACGCACTGCAATCCTAACTTTCATTGTGTTGAGTTCTTGTACCCCAACTGTCTTTGCGGTTTTCTGGCGGAGCATCGCCAGAGTGACCACGCTGACCTGGGCCCCAGTGTCGAGGAGAAAGAACACCTGCCACCAGTCAGTTCAATCGCTGGGGTTGCGGATGAGAAGCTCAACATGGGGTCGAGGGTCGGCGGGGTCGGGTCTAAATAGGCCGTCGGTGCGTCTGGCGGCCGCTACTCGCTGTCCCTCATCCCCCAGGACGTGTAGCTGGTGTTTTGTGAGCTGGGTATTGTTTAGAAGGAATCCAAACCTGGCCCTCTCTTCCAGTGTTTTTGGTGGCAGAGCCCACGGCTCACGCCGAGGATCAGGCAGATGCCGTGGCGGTCCTGGGCCCTTGACCGAGTACGCCGTAGGACGTGGTTTCATGCCACCGGAGACCTCCATCGTGGGATCCATCAGGGCCTGCAGCCGTGGAATCTGGCTTGGCAAGTTTCCAGCCGGCTGACCGGCTAGTGGCCCGAGGAGAAGCCTGAGAGTCACGGCCTCTTTTCCCCCGTAAACCTCTACGCATACCTCAACACTGTCCAGGGTGGTTGGAACATCCCCGGGGTGACTGAGATGATGATGAGGCCATGGTGCATTGATCTGCGCCTGTGTCAGTCCCAACTGATGTACCTGCGGGTTCCAGGACGCATAGGATACTCCGATGCTGGCCAGCAGTAGCTGTTTTGCGGACGGGTTCGGCAGTCGTTCATTATGCCACACATGAAATTTGTGGCACACTTGACCTGCAACGAGAGCTGGGAGCGGAATGGGCCAATAGATGCTGCCCGCTACCACGTTTAGATTAGTAGCATGCCTCCTACTCCATGAGGCTTGGTGCATCAAAAGATTAGCCTTATTTAGGTCTAACAAGCCTGACCTGAATTCCACCACTAGGCACCCTAGCCATATGGCTAGTGGTTCCCCCGGGTTTATTTTTTATTCTTTGCATGACTCTTTTAATTTGCCCTTGG
>NW_005842409.1:432534-433395 GCF_000455745.1 Alligator sinensis | reverse complement strand
GTTGACCTGCTGGACGAGCACTATCGGGTGGAGTGCGGTCAGGAGAGGGTTAACTGTGTCGGGTGGAAGCACCGGGTATAGTTCTCCTCCCTCAGCTGGGAGCGCTGGATACATTTTCTCTCTCCCCCTGTCAGCTGGGAGCACTGAATACAATTTCTCTCCCTCATAGGGAGGCAGGCTTTCCTGTGGCGTCACTCCAGGGGGTGGAGCCAAGGGCGATGGCACGGCCAGCCCGCCTCCTAGGGGAATCCCTGCGCCCTCCTGGTGTTCCCGGCGCCATTTTCTGGCAGCAGCTCCACATGGCCGGCGCCATTTTCCGGCATCGGCTTGGAGCCCCCCGCCGCTTGCTCCAGTGACTCCACGCTCGCTGTGCGCAATTGCATTGCTGAACTTTTGTTTTTCCGCAGTAGACCCGTTACTGCACGACAGAGCACTTTTATCACTTTCCCTTTCTTCCATTTTGGGCCCCCTGATTTCACTGCATGGCGGCCCTTGGTCTTTAGGCCTTTGTCACCATGTGACCCAGGCGATAGGGCCGGACAGTCAAACCAATCTGGCGGGGTGGGTTCCCCTCCTTCCCTTGGGTACCGGGTGCCCTGGGCAAACTCCTGAGCGGGGGCCAGATTTTTCGCCTTCTTCGCCTTCACCCCCACTAAGAACTTAATTAGTTTCGTCTCCTTCACTTTGCCCTTGAATCCTGTTCGTGACGCCATGTCTCGGCCGGGTGGAGCCGACCGAGGGAAACGCTGGTTAATTAAGCGAACGTCAGGCGGGCTGGTGCATGGCGAGGCGAGACAGCGTATTGGTTGTATAAAGAAAGCTTTACTTACACTGCCAATGGTCAAAGTGCAGGGAGGGAAC
>NW_005842409.1:424892-432181 GCF_000455745.1 Alligator sinensis | reverse complement strand
CGGGAACCCTTTGCACCGGGGATTTCTCTCTGCAGCTGAGAAATCCACCATGCAAAGAAAGCTCCATGTGGCGGGAAAATTCCAATGTGCCGAGGCACTAAAAATCATTGGGTTATGACACATATGATTAGAAAAACTTGGTCATAGGGTTTGGAAGAGTGGCCTGTGGAGAAGAGAGAGATCTGCAGCCTCAAAATATAAGTCATTGACAGGAAAGCTGATGGGCAAATGAGTGAAGGAAAAGAGGGAGGATGTTGAAAGAGAATGTAAAGATGGAGAAAAAAAAATTAAAATAGCAGAAAAGGATGGGGGATAGGAAGGGGAAAAGGTAAAGACTGTCTACATTATAGTAGGCAAGGGAGGAAAAAAGTGGAATGAATAAAGAGAAAAGGAAAGAATAGGGGAAAACTCACTGATGGAGAAAATTATAAATTGGACTTAAGAGAAAGCTGAATATTGCCATCAAAAATGTAATGAATGTTAATTTTTATTGTGTGCGCACTATAAATTACTATGCTTTGGGATGATTTCCTTACTTCTATTAGAATTCATATCCTTCCTCTGGATAGTTTTGAGAAATTCCACCCAGGGATCACTTTGGTTTTAAGACAGCACATACATTTTTAATCTTGGAATGCGCTAGACATAGCAATCGCTTTGTGCTTTAACAAAAATGTGCCATGGGAGGACTTCTGTTCCCTCCCCTCCAGTGAGCTCTATTTTATCCCAAACCTGTCACATGTTAATCTGTAATGTATGGGTTGCTGGAAAGATACTGCTTGATCTGTTTCCTTCTGCTAGTCTGGCCCTGTTCTTTGAAAGTACATTTAGGTAAACAGAATGGAGTTACCTGCATTGAGACTGAGCCAAGATACTAAAGGTGACCAATTCTACTCCGGTTGAAATCAATAGAAGTCTGGCCACTGATATCAGCAGGGGGAGAATCAGGACCTTAATGACCAGCAGCAGTCAGGCCCTCAGTAATACATTTAGTCTGAGAGACTGCACTTCCAACAGCACAATAATACTTAAGCCAGGAGTGGGCATTTATTTTGGCTGGAGAGCCACTTAATGAGTTTTGGTGAGCTGTTGAGGGCCACACCTGCTAAATCTTTTAAAAGATATCATTTTTTAAAAGTATAGAGAAAAACCAAATCATATACTAAAATTAAACATCTATTAACTATAATGTATTTTAATTTTATTTAAAAAATATTTTTTTGTTTCCTTGAGTATTGGATATAGGTGCAATTGCATAATTGCCAAAATAGTCTAACTCTTGTATATTGTGTCTGTGTGGAGGGGGTGTGGGAGGTGCATGCAGGGCATGGGGTGGGTGTGGGGGGGAGGCTGCCTAGGCACTAGGTCCTGAGAGCTGGCTGGGGTTGGGAGTGGGGGTGGGGCAGGAGGCACATGGGTTGAGCCCTGTCTGTTCCTACCTGAGGGAGCCAGCACTGTGCTCCCACCCATGCCCACTGACTCCAGCCCTGGGTGGTGTACACAGCTTCCTGACGTGGCTGCTCCTGGTGTAGCTGCAGCTGCCCACATGCTGCTTGGCTCCCTACAACACCTCCAGTGGCTCCTCCTCTTTCTGCTTCTGCTTCTGCCCCTGCTGTGCCACTCCAGGCAGGGAAAAAGCTGCAGACGTGCAGCTCCTGTCCCACACATAAGGTTCCACCCCCAGCTCCCAGCTGCCTTCCACCCACTTGGCTGCCTGCAGGTGACTGCTCATCACAGCCACAAGCTGGACCTAGAGCCCCATATGTGGGGGTAGGAGCTGCCTAGATGAAGCTTCCCTCCCCTTGCACTTAGAGTGGCATAGCAGAGGCAGGAGCAAGAGGAGCCGTTGGAGGCAGGGGCATCTGAGCAGCACCCAGGTGACTGCAGCTGCACAGAGAACAGCCCCTCCAGGAAGCTGTGTGCTTGTGCTGGGGTGGGGCTGGGGTCAGCAGGCACAGGTGGGAGTGTGGCATGGGCTGCCCTGGGTGGGGTTCAGCCCCATGTGAAGTGCCGCAAGGATAGCTGTGGGCCAGATCCAATCAATCGGCAGGTGCCTCCTGTGGGCTGGATCCAATCACTTGGCAAGCTGGATCTGGTCTGCAGGCTGTATTTTGCACATCCCTGCCTTAAGCCAACATAGATTTTCCTGAATCATTCCTGAAGGAGGTTCCCCTGTAAAATGACCACTTCCTGTAGTAACCTTCATTTTCACTGAAGGTGAAGGTGACTGCTGATTAGTTCAGCAGTCACTGAAGGTTACTGCTGAACTAATTTTAATGGGCTATTGAGCCCAGAGGGTCAAAGATGTTAACATGACTCTTATTTTACAACCTTATATAGGTTTGGGGCTTCTGCTTAGTCCCATGCCAAACTATTGTCTTTAGGCCTCCTTTATTAACTGCTTATTAAAGATTCAGAAAAAGAAGGAAAAACGATGAAAACATTTTAAGGTTTAACCCTACCCTGAACTGTCATAAGACATGGCAAATTTCAGGGCAGTGAAATTAAACATGGGTAGTACACGTGCTCTTAGAATACTGGGCCTTTAAACAGGGTCCTCAGTGTTAAGTACATAAGAGCTGGTGCTAAATTAAAATTAAAAGAGTGATGGGGAGTTTCGGTTGTAGTTTCATTTTGAAATGAAATCTCAAGCCTTATTCTGAAAAATAATCTAGAGCTTTTTGGTCAGCTTGGTCTGACGTTTCTGTGAATGTGGGCTACTTTGTGGGTTATGCTGGAAACCATGTCTATCTATTGATATCTTTTTTTTTTCTTCTTCTTCATTATCTCTTGCTGTTTTTTTAAAAAAGAAGATGGCCAAATATGGGCTTTTTCTGGAAATTAAACTTTTTTTTTTCAAAAAAATGAAGGCCCAGGACTCCTACTGCTATCACAGTGATTAACTTGTCACATAATATGTCTGGTAAGTGTGTGGTTTTATCCCCTCTCTTCCACTCAGGAGAAGCAGCTGGAGGCATTTGGATCTTCTAGGAATGTGAGAAGAAAACTGATGGGTGTAATAAAATGTTGAGGTATGGAAATGTTGGTGCTTCTGAGAGAGTTAAATATAGACAATGGGAACTCACTTGTATACCATCTCTGGGCTCTGTAAGTCATATGGCAGCCCAGTGGAAGTCAAGTGAAATTGCTTTTGCATGGTTTCCAGCTGAATCTAAGCCAAACTACCATGTTTCAGCCAGGTTTCACAGACAGTTTTGAGGTCTATTCAAACCTGAAATTCAAATAAATGTCAGGGAAAGGGACGACAATGCACTAACCAAAATAAAAATGGTTTTTACAAACAGAACCCCCTGAAGTTGGCACAAGCGTTGGTGGCCAGGCAGTATTAATGTTAAAGTCATATTTAAAAGTGGGTGTTGTGTGTGCTCAGCACCTGTCAAAAGCCAACTGTACAAACCGGTTTCATTGTGGGCCTTCTAACAACTGAACTTTCTGTTCAGCCAGCAGTGTTGAGCATGAACAGATACCATAACACCCTCCTTTTTTATAATGTACTAGCCTATATTGCTCCCTCACAGAGGGTCTTTCTCTTTCACATGTACTTTTCTGTATTCCACCCAGACTAGAATCCTTTTCCACATCAAAGCAGCCTCTCGTGAGGCTACACAATTATGGGAACAATTATGATTTATACAAAAACAGCCCTCCTTGAGAAAATACCCTTATCTTAAAGCATGGAGGTTTTGTTCATCATTCTGCACCACCACTGTGAATACGACAAATACTGGAAATGGGCAAAATATTGTGGAAAAGGGAGACACTGACAAATGACAAAGCTTCATTCAATTACAAACTGGAAACAAACAAACAAACCTTTTGAAAAAAAAAAGCTCCCCCCCAAATTGAAAAGGGTCCCTCTGCAATACAGAAGAAAAGATTCAGTTTTCAAATGAATGCAGCAATACATGGGTTGTACATAAATGCCGCTGGCACTAGAGATGACAGCAACATAACCAATGTTTGGGAAAGAAAACAAATTGGCATCATCAAGTGAAGGGAATGTTTAAAAAGATTCCCAATGCAATATGTTTAGCAACTATACCTATGTGTGTTAATGTATCATTTTCCTCAGTGGGGTTGGGCTATCCCAGCCTCTGTTCTGATACAGTTAAGGCCTTGTTATATGGTCATTTTGGGTGGCTCCTGGAGCTCTTAACCCTTGGATTATCTGCACATCAACACTTTAAAGTAGTTTAAAATACTTATGTGGCTCAAAGTTACACTGCTCCAGTGCAGGATTATTTCAGACCTGTACAATCAGTTTCCTATTTCTTTAAGGTGTGGCCAATTCCCACAGATGCATCAGCTTTACTACTCTTAGCGGGCACAATTAATAATAGTCTAAAAAATTAGCCCTTCAGGAACAGCCTGAAGGCATGAGTGTCCCTTCTCAGTGTGTTCCTCCATAATTGCTAATCAGGTATCCTGCAGGTTCCCTGGTCAGGGTTCATAAGTACAATAGGTCCTCCACACTCTCCTATGCTGACACGACATTATCAAGAACGCCAGCTCCCCCAGTGCTCTCTCCCACTGTCATAGATCCCAGCCAGTGCCTGATAGAGAGCAGCAGCAGCTACATTCATTACACTGCCCTCTGCTGACCTGTGACTGCTCTCCTGATTCATCACAATATATAGAGACAGTTGTCTCTATGTTTAAGTTAGTGGCCAGCTTTGTTCTATAAATCTGATTTTGATTCCAGACTCTAACTCAGACTTTACTACTCAGCCAAGACATTTCTCATATGCTCTCCTCTGCCAGAAGAGAATGTATTTATTTTTAATTGTGTGTGGTGAGAGGAGTGAATCAGACAAGGTGTCTGTGAGACATGGCACACTGAAAAAAGCAGCATTCTTATGCTTTTTGAAAACTGTTTGATATCTGTTATTTGCAACATCATAGCTGAAAAAAATCCAACTTGGCCTCAGAACTTCAGCTTTTGTTTTCCTTCAGTGGGGCTTGCAAAAGGGTTGGCGCCATTTGCTACATCTGGGGGAGCTGAGTGGCTGTTTACAGAATTACTCAAGCTGGAGATTTTAAAAGGAAGATGGCTTTTTATCAGTTGACATGGACCAAAGATACAAGCAGCATTTGGAGTAGGAGGGACCATGGGTGATGCTGGGCAGGCAGTGATAGGGACCTCAATTAAAAGTTTCTTTAAAGCTCCTTGGCACCTGTAAAAAGGTTGATATTTTCAGCCTTGCCCAGCTTAAATCCACCCTGTCAGGAATATGTGGATTTTTGTCTGTGTGGTGAATTTGTGGACAAATTAAAATAAAGCAAAGGGAGACAGTCTATACTTTTAGCAGGAGTTTGTCAACATTGCATTAAGTGGCAGGCTGCAGGCCGGATGCAGGCCTTCGGCCCCTGCCCTGCCACAGCTTCCCCATCACTGGCTGCAGCAGCAGAGACTCTGGGCTCCCCCTCCCTCCTCCCACTTTTGCTTCTTGTCCCCACTCCAGGGGATGGAGCAGTATAGCTCAAGGAGCTGAGAGTGAGATTGAGGCCATGCAGACATGCAGTATAGGCAGTGGTGGGGGGTAGGCACGTGGTGCATTGGTGGTGGTGAGGGGAATGCCCATGTAGGCAGTGGGGAGCCCATGCAGATGCATAGTGCAGTGATGGAGTGGGGTGTTCATGGAGTAGAAGTGAGGCAACCATGTGGATGCATGCTACAGCAGCGGGGCATCCATGCAGTATGTGACCCGGGGGGGCTTTGGTTCACTCTGCTGAGACCCACAGGCACGTGGTCCCCAGCCACTTACAAGTTGGACAGATATATCAGAAAAAAGATAATTGCCGTTTGTAGTTATAGCATTGGATATTTATCCATGTCCCAAATGGTTCACCATGGTTTCTATCTTTATTTTTTTCATCAGATAAAAACAATAGCATGTGTGTTTAAGGCAGGGAAGATTTGTTCATTATTTCTATTATAGACAATTGTCTTTGATTTGCTTGCAGTGTGCTATGACCTTACAGTACTGTTTAATCAAAAGGACTATGTGTTGGCCAGGATAGGGTTAGTAAGGATAAGTCAGCCTGACCCTATAACACCCACAAGAGGTGTCAGGCATAAAGAGTGGAGCAAAAAGGGGCGAACCTAGCAGCCTTGTGTGCTGGAGGCAGGTGTAACAGGTAGATGAAAGGGGAAGAGAACGTCAGGCTGGGGCTTGGGACCCTGTCTTAAGGAAGATAAGTCTGATGTGGGACAACTGCTTCTGATTTAGTAGGAGTATTGCCAGAAGATGTGTTGCCAGAGGGAAATAATTATTCCTCTCTATTCTGTACTGGTGAAGCCACATCTGGAGTACTGTGTCCAGTTTTGCCTCCCCTGAAGAGAGTCCAGCGGAGGGCAACAAAAATGGATAGGGGTCTGGGGCACATGATTTATGAGGAGAGGCTGAGGGAACTGGGCTTATTTAGTCTAGAGAAGAGAAGACTGAGAGGGGACTTAATAGCAGTCTTGCACTACCTGAAGGGGGGTTATAGAGAGGATGGAGCTAGACTGTTCTCAGTGGTGGCAGAGGGCACAACAAGGAGCAATGGTTTCAAGTTGCAGAAATGGAAGTTTAGGTTGGATATTAGGAAAAACTTTATCACTAGGAGGGAACTGAAGCACTAGAATGGGTTACCTAGGGAGGTGGTAGAATCTCCATCCTCAGAGGCATTAGGGCAGGGGTGGGCAAAATACAGCCTGTGAGCTGGATCTGGCCTGCCAGGCCATTCTATCAGGCCCACAGGGCCCCTCTAAAATTTAGAAAATGATTACCTGCTGGTAGCTGCCTATCAAACTGATGAGGTGCTGGTGGCAGGGCGCAGTGGCAGCAGGACCCAGCAGCAGCACACAACTACATACCCCCCCACACACACGCGCTCCCCAACCACATCCCCCCACATATACTCCCTTGCTGCCCACACACAATATAAAAGAGCAGGACTGTATTTTGAGCTATTATGCAATTGCCTCTAGATAAACTATGCACATACATCAGGACAAAAATATTTTTTTTAAATCAAATTTAAGTTATAGAAGATGTTTGATTTTTTTGTAATGATCTGGATTTTTTCTGGTTTCAAGATGGCAGCAACCTCCCTCCCAAAAGGAGTACTTCTGGGGCAAGGGGCATGGGTTAGAGGTGGAATTTCTGGTCCCAAGATGGTGAACAGGGAGTGGGGCACCCATCAAAGTGGCAGAGCTATCCATACTTTCATAGTTTCAGGGTCGGAAGGGACCTAATAGATCTTCTAGCCCGACCCCCCCCCCC